>NC_065567.1:40595625-40771453 GCF_022605725.1 Anthonomus grandis grandis
GATATAAAACATTTTGCAATTTTAGTACGGTCCTGTCGCATCATAATTATTGTCCGTAACCAGGAATAAATTCGTAATAAGTAATTTTATTATGTGCGTATCTGAAGTCATGGTTATTGGTTAAATGTTGGGCGTGCCAAACTCAACTATGGTAACAATAGTAGAATCTCGTAGAATCTAGTTTAGTTTAATTCAAAAACACAAATGGTCCAGGAGACAAGGAAAAAATTCGTTTTCAAGATATATTGGGCTTATTATTTGTTCGAAGTTCGTCCAAACATATTCCTTATCACATTCATCATATCAAGTTATTCTTGTTTATACTAAATAAATAGTTTAAATTCCTCAAGACGTACTTGGTTAAAAATGTATTCAGTACAATGTGTAGCAGAAATTTAAAGGGACTGGTTATGTAAGAGAAAGACATACTGGTTCAACAAGAGCAATAGAATGAAAGGTTTATTTTCCTTTAGAAATAACACTTGTACTCAGTATGTCCTCATGTTGCAAGAATATTAGGTATTGCTATGGCCTGCGCTATTCCCTGACTTAAATCCTATCGAGCGACCACATTTGGAATATGTTGGAAAGGCGAATCAGGGAATCCAGACAAAAAAAATTGCTGAAGAGCAATAACTACAAATTGAGCAAAAGGACATTGACATATTAATTAAAAGCAAATGTGGAGCTGTCATTAAGAGGGAGGTTTTATAAACTCTATTTAAAAACACTTTTTCTTTTGTATTAACCTCACGTTTGTTGTTTTGAGTTTTCGATATTTTAACTTGTCAGGCATTATTAATATCAGTATACTATAATTTTTTTTATAAATTAATGCTCAGCGACTTAGCTTTTACTAACAATATTTTCAATATTTACAAATATATTTTAATTGGCCTATATATCTATAGTTAGTTCCATATAGATAAGCTATTTTGGCGCTTCTTTTGATAAAATAAAAGTGCCACTAGTCATAGTTTAAGCAGCTACATATTTCTCTTTTAATTTCGTATAGTTAATAGATTTAAATGCAACATTTTATATTGGACCATCTTCAACCTATTTGTAAAACCACATTTTAAACGAATATAGAAATATGGTTGAGTTGATAATGGGCTTAAAATTAGTGGTAAAGGAATTGGAGCAGCAGAAAATTATTATAAAAATATGCAGTCGGATAAATTTAAAACTCTGTCTGGCTTTTTTTGAAAAAAACTTTTTTCCTCATTTAATCCAAAAGGTATAATATGGTAACAGGTTGTTATAACTATTTTTTTTCTAAATGAAATGAAAGGGGAAAGCGATGAATGCCCAAGTTAATCAAAAGAAAAGAAGTACTAAAAATAGTGAATGGTTTATGGCCTTAAGAGGGTCTCCAAAAGTTGTTTGATGCCTGGAGGAACCTAACCCCTCTTACCTGAAACGCCCAAAGAAGGAATCCTTGACAATGCTGCTAGCTCAAGCCGATGTAAGTTTTAGCTTCTTTCTCAACCAAATGAACCAAAATTTCTTAGGTAGTAACCCAACCCAACCCAACCCAAGAGTTACCCAAATAAATGTCAAAGTCAGTATGGCGCCACCAAGTTTTGGATTTTATATAATCCTAATGGACGCCCAATATTTATCAAAATTTATTTAGGCAAGTTCAAAACGAAACTTGGAAAACAAAATCAAGGTCAAGTACCGAGTTGGTATACACTATTGTTTCCAAATTACCTATGATATTCTAACCTACTCAACTCAAGTGAAAAACAAAATAACAACAGAAAATAACAATTTATTTAAGTCTTGATTATCACAGCGAATTATGTTATGTTATTTTATTTATCTTTAAGAGGAATAATTATTTAAGTTGGTAATAAGGAACTACAACGGTTAAGTTTCTAATTACAAGAAAAACAAAGTTGTCAACAGATAACGTGCCATAAAATTAAATTTTCCAAAATGGTTGCACTGTCATTCGTGACCATGCTTATAAGAAATATATCTATAAGAAATATATCTAAAAAAAAATACGCAATCAAAAGTGTGGTTGTCAAAATAAAATAAATTATGTTACACCCGAAACTTTTGGGGAATGAAGATTCAATTCGAATTAAACTAACAATTTACGTGGCCCGGTATATCTCGCCACGGACATTGACCTAATCAAAAAAAAAGAAAACCCTAACTGTTAAAGTTTCCCCAATCAAAATTACCCTTTTATTATTTTACTCTAATATTTACTAGCTAATCTGAGAAAATTTGACATCTTAGGAGTAGTCTGAAAATAAATAATATAACCCAAGTATATACTCGTAGTACTACGAAGCCGGCTGCGTCTTACCTCACAGGAGTCACTTGTCACATATATACGTACTCTTATCAGTAATATTCAATAATAAATTAGCATCGATTAAATAATGTCAAATGTAAAACATATTTTATTTTTATCATTTTATTATATTATATTTTTTTTATTTTATATTTTAATATATGTATTCTCATTTAAAACAAAAATCTTTTAATGATCTATAATAATTCTATCTCAATTTAATTAATTCCATAATCACTTATTAACTTGATATATTTAAAATAACGTATATTGCTAAAGATCTCTAATATTCATTGAGTCAAGAGGACACCCAAAAATATTAATTGGCCAGTCAGTCAGAAAGCAACGTTTGAGAGAAATGTGTGTATGTTGTTATGTTGGAAAAAGAGTTGTGTTTACTGGTTAAACCAGGCTACTAAATTTAATAGTGGTGAATATGTGAGAAATAGTTGATCTTGAGTAGATATGTGGCCATTATGAGAAGTTTGTATAGATCTGTTTGCGCATCTTGAAGATGCCCGCACAAGTAGGTGTGAAAGCCTCTGTTCAATTAGGAACGAATGCGCAATTCCTCGAGTGCTGTCTGACCCATTGGCTAAGAACAACTCTGACAGGTAATAAACTACATTTTAAAGCGTATTTTACACAATAAAATTTTAAATAAACTTTTGAGACAAGTACAGTCGAACCTGGTGGGCCTTGGATTATTAAAATAATATAAATATATCCAGCCTTTGAATGAGAAAAATAATTACATCTCCTAACCTAGTCTATAAAGTCATATATGTATGCATCTCAACTCGATAGATAAAAGTTGTGATAATAAAAATAAAATAAAATAAGTGAATAAAAAAAATTTTTATGTTGTGTCACTTAGCACACACAGCAGACTACTTCAGATTCGAGACTCTCCCATACATCCAATTCCCAGTCGAAGAAAAACTGCAGGCTTCCAAGCTTCACCTCTTCCACCTCACAAGACGCCAAGCTCTGGTAGTGGTCCAGGTTAGACGATAGCTCACAGTTGTTTAAAATCTCCTCTAGATTAGAGCCAGTAGAGTACATAACCCCAAAATAAAAGTACCATGTGTCATGAAGAAATCAGGTCCGTACAAAAAAAATCCGTCCAAAATCCATGTTATGTAGCTCTAGTAGCCAAAAGAAAAAAAACAACCCTATTGATAAATTCAAGAATACCTACTTGTTAATTAAATTATCCCCTGCTAATGCCAATCAGGACCGCCATTTTGCCGATGTTCGAGGGCACGTGAAAAATTTTTAGGTTTTAAATCGCCATAAAGGCTAGTAAATTCAACAAAAAAACAAATTATAGCATTACGCCCAAAAAGTTGATTTACTATCACCACATTTAGTCAATTATGTCCCCATATGGGTAAAATTTACACGAATTTCAAAAAGAACTAAAGCACTCTTCACTTCATGATGGCGGTCTGGAAAAAGGGACGACCGCAGAGGTTAAACCCGTATTTAAGCAATCACGCACAAAATGTATTGCCAATCGAAAATAACTTAACTTTTTTTATAAGTACCATAAAACCCTTTATAAAAAAATAAATAACTAAATTTATGGCCCAAGGAAGTTGGCAATGAAAATATGTGTCACTATGACACTCAATTTCGATTTTCCCTAGACCAGCTTCAACCAACTTCTTGCTATCTTCCAAGAAAACTAATATTTACATAAGATAAAAAGAGACAAAAATTAGATAGGTCAGTCCAAGTAAAATCAACCAGGATATCTGGTATGGTCTAGCCAAAATCAGTTATTGTACTATGGACAGTACAACATACACAATTGTACATGCCCAATTAATCATTATTCATTATAAAAGAAATAAATAAAGTATGGAATAATCAATATTGGATATAATTTAAATTCTAAAATATTTCTTTAGTCCAGAACCAGGTTTTATAAGAGTATAAATAAAATTTCATTAACAACCAGTACAATAGAAAGCTGGAATGTACAGGGTGGCCAAATAAGAATGCGAGGTACTGTATCTGGGAAACTATTCATCGTAGAAGCTTGCGATAAAAAAATTTATTACTAAAATGGCCAAGAAAATGACCTAGAAAATATTTTCAAGTTTCTAAAATGGCCGCTAGGGGGCGCAACTGCAATCTTGAATCGAGAAAACTGATGTTTCTGTAAATTTTGCTGAATTAACCTAACAAAAAAATAGCTGAATATTAAAGTAGAGACTAATACGAACCTTCTTTATTTGAATACTTTTGCTGTATCTCTAAAAATAAAGTGGTGGCGGGTGTTCAAAAGTTGGCTTAAAACACACCCTGTATACTAAAAACGCCTTAGCCGATTTTATCAAACTTGGGCTAGTTGAAAAGAGCTATTATTAAGCTACGAATATTATTATATTTCATGTTTTTTTAGTTTTACATCTCGCCGCTAGAGGGCTTTTTTCGGCTTTCTGACACAAATGACTAATTTTCTCAAAAAACTTAAATGCAATGGTATAAATTTTTTTATACAAAAAAATAGCTTAATGACGCCTAAATATGCTTGCGAAAACCGCATCTTAATATCTTCATCCTAACCTAAAATTTAGGCCAAAGAAAATTTTATATGGAAATCCCTTAATATTTATAAAAACTACAAAATAATTTATTTCGAATTTCTTTTATAATGTAAGTTGTGGCCCTATAAAGGACCGATTTTAAAAAGAAAGGGTTTTAATGTCCCCGTAAATGCTCGAAATGCTGACCATCACGCTCTATGCATTGCTGAAGCCTCTCATGGGTAGATAGAACTGCAGCTTCAATTTCGGCTCTCGGTATGGTATGTATTGCATTACGAATGCGGTTTTTCATATGTTCTCTAGTCGTAGGCTGAGTCTGAAATACAATGTCCTTTAACCGCCCCCATAAATAGAAATCAAGACAGGTTAAGTCTGGGGATCGCGGAGGCCATGGAAACAGGCTTTCTCTTCCAATCTACCGCTGTTGAAAAGTGTTATTAATATGCTCTCGCACATTCCTAGCAAAATGTGCTGGACAACCATCCAACTGCAAAAACAAATTTTGCCGGACTTCCAGTGGCACATCTTCCAGCAACAACGGTAATTGATTTACCAAAAAGTCAAAAAAAACATTGCCATTTAGAGATTGCTCAAAAAAATATGGTCCAATAATGTTGCCTCCAAGTATACCACACCACACATTTAAACTTCAGCGCCTTTGGTGCTGAACTTCACGCAACCAATGCGGATTTTCTGCAGACCAATAATGCATGTTATGCAGGTTGACTCTACCGTCACTATTAAATGTGGCTTCATCGGTCCAAAGAATTTTAAATAAAAAATCTCTGTCCTCGCATATCATGCCTAATATCCAATGGCAATAGTCCAACCTACGGTCAAAGTCTGCTTCTTCCAATGCCTGATGTAAATTAACATGATATGGGTGCATTCTATAAATATATTAAAAAAAAAAACTGAACTTAAATAAATCCATATATGGCGATGGCTATTAGAATTTACCTATTGTCCTTCAAAATATTTTGAATCGTTGTTCTTGATATGCCTAATTCAAGGGATAATGCTCTTGTGCTAACATGAGGATTTCCTTCAATATATCCCAGTACGCTGTTAATATTGTCCACATTTCTTCTAATTCTTGGCCGTTGAAACCTAGGCCGAAAACTACAATTGGCTCGTAAGTTCGCCACTAATCGGGGAAAAAATCTAATATCGCAAGGACTTCGATTTGGATATCGAGCAGCATAAACTCTTTTTGCTACTGCAGCATTTTGAAGACATTCAAAATAAATCGCAAGCATATCAACAGCTTCATCGTTCGTAAAACGCATTTTGCAAAAACAAAAAATGCTCAAGTAACGTAAAACTTTTGACAACTTACTATTGACAATTTGAGGAATGTTTATAATTTAAGTAGACATTTGTTTTGTTGCATTCCATGGCCTGCTTTCTAATAATTATTTTTTTCGTTATATATCCATAGTGAATATATAACATAAAATAGGTCTGATTTTTGATATAAGCATTATTAATACTTACCTTTTAGTGATATTAGGTAATATTTTCAAAAATGGTAAATTTTGTTTTCAAAAGTAGTGAATTTTAAAAAATTCCAAAATAATTAGTATAAAAAAATTAAAGTTTAAGGGTATAAAATATTCTTTGGCCTATATTTTAGGTTAGGAACAAGATATCGAGTTGCGGTTTTCGCAAGATTATTTAGACCTCATTTAGCTATTTTTCTATGAAAAAAAAATCATATCAACGCATTTAAGTTTTTTGAAAAAATTAGTCATTTGTGTCAGAAAGCCGAAAAAAGCTCTCTAGCGGCGAGATGTAAAACTAAAAAAAACATGAAATATAATAATATTCCTAGCTTAATAATAGCTCTTTTCAACTAGCCCAAGTTTGATAAAATCGGCTAAGGCGTTTTTAGTATACAGGGTGTGTTTTAAGCCAACTTTTGAACACCCCCCACCACTTTATTTTTAGAGATACAGCAAAAGTATTCAAATAAAAAAGGTTCGGATTAGTCTCTACTTGAATAATCAGCTAATTTTTGTTAGGTTAATTCAGCAAAATTTACAGAAACATCAGTTTTCTAGATTCAAGATTGCAGTTGCGCCCCCTAGCGGCCATTTTAGAAACTTGAAAATATTTTCCAGGTCATTCTCTTGACCATTTTAGTAATAAATTTTTTTATTGCAAGCTTCTACGATGAATAGTTTCCCAGATACAGTACCTCGCATTCTTATTTGGCCACCCTGTATACACCTCATGTTCTAATCTGATAAATATTAATAATTTGCTATGAACTAAAATATGAATAATGTTGATATGAAATAAGTTTGACAAAAGTAACATTTAAATTATGATTTCGCTACTAGGTAGATTACAGCACTTGAAAATTTAATTACAATTATTAAAGTTTTTAGTATATATTGGTATTACGCAGGGAAAAGTTCATAAACCTTTTTACCTAAGGCATATCAGCCTTAACGGTGTTATATCTACTTAACTACCAAAAGGGTACTGAAAAATACTAAACAAAAAATAATTAATATTATAGATAAGAAATTCACGTATTAAATTATGACATTGATTAAATATTTGTAACATTAAATTGAAATAAAGGTAGATAAATAAAAATCTAAATAAGTTAGACAAATCTATGGTTAGTAATATTTAAATAAATGGAATAAACTGGCCTGTATATTCCTCCAAGAAATGAGGCTAGCCTTCAAAACCGAGGTTGTGGATGTATGCCATTTGTAGCTCAGCTCTATTTGTAGCTCCACCGCTTTCAGCAATTTCCCGGGGAAATCAAAAGCCTGCAGCTATCAACAATTGAAAAAGAATAAAGAGGAAAACGGAAAAGTAAAACCCTAAAACAACGGTTGCCATTGTATTCACTGTCGATAAAAAATGAATGGCGTTAACAATGTGTTACACTTACCTTGCTAGGTTTCATTATCTATCCATCAAAATCTTAGGCATCCTGCACCAGAATTATGAAATAAATAATTCCCTAAAGGAACAAGATTAAGGACCCTAACTTATAAACCATTTTTTCCACTTCCTGCTTCACAAACTTCGGAAATTAAAAAAAAAACTGGCCTTTTACTTAGAAACTGGCCAACTGATCTCGCGATTCTCCTAGCTGTTCTCGGGCTCCGATTCGCTACGTACTGCTAGAAGGATAAGTACGAGACTGCTAGAAGCATAATTACCTACGAGGGGGTGAAATGGGCAATCAAGACATTCCCCCACTTCAAATCTCCGGGCATGGATGGATTATATCCATGCCTTTTGCAAAACCGGTTAGAAGTACTAACCCCACACATAGTCGGACTATTCACGACCTCCCTTACTCAGGGCTACATCCCAAAGTTATGGCGTCACGTCTTCATTCCGAAACCCGGAAAAAGCTATTTTACAGATGCCAAATCGTACCGACCTATCAGCCTTACCAGCTTTATGCTGAAGGCGATGAAGAGGCTGATTGATCGGTACTTTAAGGCAAGCATCCTGGTCAAAAACCACTGCATGTACCCCAATACGCCTATCAGGCGGGCAAATCCACGGACCTGGCCCTACCCCACCTGGTGAGGAAGGTGGAGGGTGCTCTGGGTAGTGGCAAGGCCTGCCTGGGTGCGTTTCTAGACATTGAAGGGGCGTTCGACAACATCCCTTTCGCATTAATCTGCCAAGCACTTGAGAGCCGCGGCTCAGAACCCTGTTTGGTTAGCTGGATAGAGGCCATGCTCTCGAAACGTCATGTATCTTCCCAGCTTAACAACGAGATTGTCAAAACGTTGGCGGCTAGGGGCTGCCCGCGGGGAGAAGTATTGTCCCCTACCTTGTGGAACCTTGTGGTCCACAGCCTGATAAATCTTTTAGACAATGCTGGCCCATACACACAGGCCTACGCTGATGATCTAGTAATCCTTTGCTTGGGGAAAGAACCGTCTCAATGCGGGGCCCTATGATGAGAGCCCTGCGTATGGTGGACATATGGTGACTCTCGGGGGGTCTCAGGATTAACCCCAAAAAAGCAGAGCTCCTACTATTCATGAGGCGACGTAACTTTGGCACGCCCCCTGTTATATCTTTAGGTGGCGTGCAGCTGCATTACTCCAGGACAGTTCGATTTCTCGGAATCAAGTTAGATCCCAAACTCTCTCGGTACGATCATGCAGGCACCAGAATGAAGAAGGCCACCTGCAGGCCCATAGGCTTTCGGCAATACCGGGGGTCTGTCTCCTAAGATCCTTCACTGGATCTACTCGCACATTGTGAGACCTCTTGTCACATACGGGGCTATCGTTTAGTGGCGATGTATAGAGAAAGCGAAAATTTGTGCTCATCTGGACAGAGTCCAACGTCTTGCATGTCTCAGCATAATGGGTTCCATGCGAACGGCGCCAACTAGAGCGCTTAAGACTCTGCTGAGCCATCCGCCTCTGGACCTCGTTGTACAATTCGAGGCAATGAGGACTTCGTACAGGCTATACGTCCTCGGCGAACTACGTGCTGGCGAGACCGGTCACGCAAAAATTTGGTCACAGGCTATACAGGAATGTCCTCTCCTTCTGATGGGCAGTGACTGCATTAATAACAGAGCTGGATCAGGGCTTTGTGGTGGGATCCCACATACCAGTAGGGCATACTCGCTGGGGGAGCACGCCACTGTCTTCCAGGCCGAAGTATCCGTTGTATTAAAATGCGGACAGAAAATCCTAAGCTGCGGACACCGCAATACAGTCGTATCAATATACTCGGACAGCAGAGCTGCAATTAAGGCTATCACGGCCGCGAAGGTAAGCTCCAAGCTTGTACTAGAGTGCATAAAAGTCCTGAAAAAACTGGTTCAGGTTGGCTGCAGAGTCCATCTCGTCTAGATACTTGGCCACGCAGGCCATGCAGGTAATGAGGAAGCGGACTCTCTTATCAGACTGGGATCCGCGAATGTGCCGATGGGGCCGGAACCCATAATTAGTATCGCCAAATGTGTAGCGGTCGCGTCAATGAAGGGTCTGCTGGACAAGTGGACCCACCGAAGATGGACTGAGTCCCCTGGTATGAGACAGACCAAAGCGCACATAGGTGGGCCCTCTGCCTGTCTCATTAAAAATCTACTACGCCTAAAAAGACGCGAAATTCGGCTAGTGACAGGTCTTTTAACCGGTCACTAGCTTTTAAGAAGCCATCTCCATACCATCGGTATTTCAGACAGCCCGGAATGCCGATGGTGCTGTGAGGAGGATGAAACCGTTGACCATGTAGTCGGGGAGTGCCCAGCACTCACGCGCGACAGGTTCAAATACTTGGGTAACACTTTCAGTGTATCGAGTGACTTTAGTCCTTCAGACCAGAGAGCCTTATCGGTTTTTCTAAGGCCGTTGGGCTCTGGTAGCCCCCGGTGGGGCATGACGGGTCCATCAGGAGACCTATATGCACAACTGCCTTGGCAGCCCACTGTTTCGACAATTTCAATTTCACTGGTCTTTTACGTGCGCTCCTACCTGCAACACGGAAACAAGTAGTCGAAAAATGGACGCAGTTCCGACTCAATCAATAACGACCCTACCTGTCGCCTGAGCTGTCAATATCAGCCAATCAGAGAAAATATTAATTATGACCAATCAGAGAAGTGACGGACCGTCAACAGAAAGCATGAATAAATTAACCAGGGCTGGGATTCTAAAATCACGACTCGATCTCGATAAGATCACGACTTCGAATTCGATCGCGACTCAGTCGTGACGAGAACGTTGATTCTAAATTTCAATCGTTGGCTAAACTCGTTTTATTCGATGTGATTTAGGTTTCTTGGTATAAATTTGTTATTTTCCGTTATATTGGACAGATGGAAACGTCAATTGTCTCTTCTATTCATAAACACTAAGAATGTTCATTTATTGTGTTAATTTTTTTCGCCTCCGTGTTTTTTATTGAAATATATGCCTATATTATTTCTTTAAAATAAAAAAATGTCGTTTAAAACCACCACTACCCATTGGGAAGTAATAATTGAATTCTTGGAAAATCACAAAAACTTGTTTATTCACTTTTGGTTTTAATATGGCAACATGTGTGCAATCAATAGATGAATCGGTCAGCAAGGTGATTGTCAATAATTTCAGTAATTTTATGGATCCAACGACCTGCAGTAGTTTCGCTAATTCCAAATTTAAAATCTTGTCCAATGCTCCTTTGTTAACAATCTGTGGCATACAATCTTGACATACTAAAACTACCCATTCTCTACTTCCTCTGCCTCTATTATTAACAAAAGATTGTGGAAAATAGGGTCAAATTAGATCTATTACTTGTTATGTTTAAGAAAGCTTCTTATATACTAATGAAAATCTGGTATGACTATTTGTGAACAATCAATGAAACAAATACGTTTAAAAAAGGATGCTGACACATTATGCCCGTATTAAATAAGGAAGAAGCTATATCGTCTGGTGTATACGATATATCCAAGCGTGTCGTCGACAAATCGTTAAAAACTAGGCAATCCGCAAGATACTCACTATTGAAAATTTTATTTAGAATCGGTCATATCGAGTAATCGTGTTGAATCGTGATTTTATAATCCCAGTACAGGAGAGTGATGCGTTACAGTAGTAATGTGTGAATTTCAATAATGTGTGAGTCAGTGTGAATTTAAAGAAATATGAATAAAAAAATTGACTGAAATTATTAATGTAATTATTAAAATTAATGAAATATCAATGGAGCGTTAGTGAATATAAGCAATAGAAAAATAAAACAATAAACTCTTAAAGCTAAATTATGGGAATACTAAGAAAACACCAGAGATTCGTTTGCTATAAAGTGTGTCGAAATATAAGGGATTATTATCCTGTCTCATTTCAGTAATTTCAATATTTAAAGTAAAGGCATCACGCTTATCAGTATAAGTATTAAGTAACGCGTTTTTAAGTTCCTGCCAATTTGTTATTAAACAAGAGGAGATATTAATTGCAGCTTCGCCTTTTATTTTAAATATTATACTAGACATCAGATATTCATTTTAAAAATCATTTATATTTATTGCATTGTATAACTTATTTACGAGTTTTTCTGAAATCCTTAAAAATCTAGGAAGAAGTTCGGTTTCGCTGTGAAACTCGGGAATTATATATTATAATATATATTTAAATACTCATATTTAAATACTCCTGTTTTAAAATAGGAATATTGTGAGCTGAAACTCCTTGGCTAATACCTTCTTTCGGCATGTTTAAATCTATTTCCTTAGTTAATTTAAAATAATCTCTTAAATTCTTACGATGTTCCTTCGTTTTAGATTTTAAAGGAGATCTTGAGCGATACAAATTTTTAAATCTTAAAGAAATTGGTAAGCCTGAATTAAAATCCTCCGTATAAGATGATGTACTTTCATGTGAGCTATCACTATTAAGATTAGATTCTCTAAATGACATATGTACTTACAGCAAAACCAGTATTTAGTCCATGTGCCGTGTCCTCCAATATCCCTTTGAAGTCTTCGTCTCTGGAAACCCTGAACTGGTTGCTGTCACGATGCTGATGTGCTTCAGCGGCGTTGTACTGTTCCTGGATCGTCTCGTTGAGTTACTCAATTCACTCAACTGGTTAGAAGCACGAACCGATCTAGAAATCTTTAAATCCGCACTCGCGAAATTAAGGTTCACCTCTCAATAAACCGTTAAAACGAACCGTATTTTATTCCTAAATAGGTTAGAGAGTCCTAAAAACCGACTGCGCCAATTATATAGTGATGCCACGAAACTTGTTTTTTTTAAAAATCTTTATTCAAATAGAAAACGACTAATCTAGTACAGAATTAATTCAGAACTGACTTTTTAAAACAATTAGTATAAAAAGGGTAAATCGGGTAAAATGCTGAAACGTTAAATATAAAATAATAATGTGGTAATATAATATGACTACTATTTAGATCTATAAGGAATATATAACTGATATATAACTTACATCCTAAATGCTCTTTTAAGCTTTTTGATGTAGTGTTTAAAAAATATATGAATATCTATTACTGTTATCTATTTATATTATATATTTAGTATGTAATTTATATTTAAATTTATAATATACAAGATGCCCAAATAATAGGGCAAGGAGTTATGAGGAGGATAATAGGGTAAGGAGATGATGATGTAAGGAGCGTAAAATTCTCTATTCAACGGTACCAAAAAAAATGAAATCGGTAGATGTGTAAGCAAATAGTTAGCGAAAATGTCTAGAAATAATGAATATTTTATTTAGGCCAAACTTTGGTATGTCAAATGGCTACCCCATGGTGTGATACATTATTTTAAACGGCATTCATTATGCTATCAATGGTTGTAAAAAAAATAAAATTGATTGATCAAGAAGCAATTAAAGTGTAAATCGGTAGGGTAGAAAAACATATTTAATTAGTTTAACAAATACAATAAAAAAGCCTATTTTCACACTCCTTACGAACATTGGCAAGTGTCTGCCCGCTAATTCCTCTGCATTCTTGAAATATTCTGTTTTTTAAATTCTCAATACTCTCAGGTGGGGTTTTATAAACTTTGCTTTTAAGGTAACCCCAAAGAAAAAAGTCTAGTGGGATTAGGTCTGGAGACTGCGCAGGCCTTTCGATTGCACCACGTCTGCCAATCCACTTTTCTCGAAAATTTTCATCAAGCCACTCTCGAACTACCAAAGTGTAGTGCGCGGGAGCTCCATTCTGCTGAAAATGTATATTATTTTCATTTAATAATATAGCACCATGTTGAAATACTTGATTTTCCATAGATTGGATGATGGAAGGGTATTGATTGCATTTTATAAAAGGTTGAAATAAATTTCGCCAGTCGAATTTTTTTCAAAAAAAAAATGGCCCAATTATTTTATTCCCATAAATTCCTGCCCAAACATTAATTTTTTGGAAATATTGGGTATGGCTGTCCCGAAAAACATGCGGATTTTCATTATCCCAGTATCTACAGTTATGTCTGTTCACCCAGGCCATTTAAAAAAAAAGGTCGATTCATCACTGAAGCAAATGTTCTTCAATAAATGGGGATCGTCGTCAATTCGCTAGCACATCACTTCACAAAATTGAATTCTCCTATCAAAATCATCTTCTCCGAGTCCATGAAGAATATCAATTTTATAAGGAAAGAACTTTTTTTTTTTTTTAACTTTATGTACGGAACCAGTGGAACTATTTGTTAGTTTTGCGGCCTTTGGTATAGACAAAGTTGGATCCATAGCAAATTGTCCTAGTACTTCAACTTGGCATGCTTCATCGACAACTCTATTTTCATATTTTTTCTTATTGCAAATCGATCCCGTCTATTCAAATTTTCGTATCAATTCTAATACGTATTTATGGCTCACTTTTTTATCTTGATACCTTTCATTAAATGCTCTCGCGGTTCTGCGAGCACACCGATCTTGAGCTCCATAAAGGAAAATTATTTCTATTCTTTCGGCTAGCATATAGACTATTTTATTAACTCACTGTTTTAACTAAAATTGAAAAATTGCATGCGTCAAACTGACAGTTTTAACAATAATAAATCGCCTGCTTTTTAAACGCCTCAAAAATGTAAGGTATTGCAGCGTTTTTTTGTACCTATTAGGTAGGTTTCGCAAAAAATATAAGTGAAATAAATACACATACAAAGTTATAAGACTGCAAAGATTTTTGCAAAAAATTTGAAGACACTATTTTTTCGCAAATAACGGTACACATTCTTTACTTAAAAAAATAATTAATTTGCTTGAACTAAATGTACTCTAGCTCAAATTCTACTAAAACCTGTTAACAGTAAAGAAAGAAAACAGTTATTTTCTGCTCTTAAAAGAAAAGGAAATTTTTTACTTTAAACCTGTTAGAGAAGGGTATGTGCCAGGAAGAGAAAAGGTACCGTGTAGCAATTGTTTGGGTTATTTTTTTTCAAAATTATTATAACGACATCGAAAAAAATGTATGGGGAAAGATGCGAAAGAAAATACTCCAGCTGAAGGAAAATTCCTAATATTTTCTCAAGCGAAAGTAGATCCCCGGCTAAAGCAGGAAGTTTTTCTTCATATGAGAGGAAATAAAATTTCTTTAGAAGTTCAAAAAGATGCCCTTATTTGCAAATTTGGTTTAAGATATTTAAAAACTCACTGAGAAAAACATTTCATTCATGTGACTTCACGAAAAATGGGGGAGCTATCCAAAATGCTTATAGAAATAAGAAAACTAGATCCCTCTGTTACAACGTTTAATTTATCCTTGAAACCACAGAACTTTTATACTTTTGTGGAAGCCACGCGATTGCAAAATACGATGCCGAAAAAGATGCTTATATGTCTCCAACTTTCGCTATGAACATCGTAACATCTTTGAAACAATGTTGTGATATCGCCATTACTTTCATTTATACCAAAAATGTGCCAACTTCTGTATCTAGTGCAACAGTTGAATCAGACTTGAAGACATTGATTCGACTCTTTGAAACTAATTGGAGTTTTGAGATATCCTCGCACGCCGCTAACAATCTCAATCTTAATAAGTGGAATAAAGTTACCATTGTACCTTTCGCAAGTGACTTGCGTTTATTAAGGAACTTTTAGGGAAGATTAAGGAACCATCTAATCTATTTAGCCACAGCAGGTTTAAAAGTTCTTGCTAAAAGTGTTTAAGTTGTAAAACAAGACTCAAACTTAGATCAATCTGTACCAATAATACAGGATGGTCAAAGTCTACAAGCTTTCAACAGCATAATGGAAACTATTTACTGTAGAGTAATCTTATTAAATAGAAAACGATCTGGAGAATTGCAAAGAATGTATTTACATACTTACCTTAGTGCTCCATCTGAAATCAGAAGATATGAAGAATTTGATAATGTGGTTTCTGCGCCCGAAAAATTTCTTTTACAGTCTTTAAAAAGAGTAGTTATGAGAGGAAAGCGGGGTAAAGGTGTTCCTGTTTTATTCGATTCCGATATACAAAAACATATCAAAATGGTACTAGAAATAAGGGATTATTTCATTCCCAAAGACAATCCTTACCTTTTTGCTGTAGCTAACTCAACTTCACATTTGATAGGTTACAAAGTTTTAAGCAAGCACTCTAAATTATGTGGTGCTCAAAATTCTTTATCAATTACATCTACTCGATTACGAAAGCACTTAGCGACGCTGTCGCAGTTATTTAATCTATCAGATGGTGAAATTGAATAGTTAGCAACTTTTATGGGACATACAACAGGTGTCCATAGAAATTCCTATCGGTTGCCTGATGTTGTATATCAGACAGCAAAAATATCAAAACTTTTAATGGTAATGGAGAAAGGTGGAGCAGATCAATTTAAAAGCAAGAGTATAGATGAAATTGACATTGATCTTGAAAATAATCTATTAGATGATAATAAAGCCGATAGTGACGAGGGTGAAGATGAAGAGGATGAGACATGAGTTGTTTGATCCATCCGTTCCAGCTGCCAGTAAGGGTCAAAAAATTCATTTAAAAGAAGCATCTGAAGAGCCTGTTAAAAGAATGAAAACGAAAAAGGAACGTAAACTTGTGCCTTGGACGGACCAGCAAAAAGAAGTAACCCTACAATATTCACATTAAAAGTAACATTCCTCCAAAAAGACTTGAATGTGAAGATTTGAGAGCAAGACATGGAGAATTTTTAAGAAATAAAGATTAGTTAAAAATCAAAGTATTAGTCCAAAATGCTAACAGCTTACAGTAAAGGAAAAGCTAAATAGTTTATAAGTCATGTTTTTAAAATATTTTTTTGCCCAAAATGTTTTGAGTACTGTCTGTAGCATAAATAATTATATCTGATAATAAAAACTATATATGTTTGCAACTTCTAAAACCACTATTTTTTATTTCCCTATATATTTTATTCTTACAAAATATGCACAAACCTAACAGTCAGATATAGAATTTTAAAAGAAAAAAAATTAACTGGGATTTTAGTTTTTGGGAAAATCACACAACTTTTATTTTTATATAAAAGTTTTAATTTATTCACGATTTAACCACAATTCAAATAAATATAATTTTCATTGGTTATATTATAAAAAATGGTATACATTTATGTTTATTAGTTAGGCCTGCCTAATTTAAAATAATTAAACAGGATAGTTAATGGCTGGGTTTGGATTTTCAGGTTAACACTTTACTTCTAGACTGTTTAAACTAGGAATAGCTTAGATGCTATTAATTCGCTTTGTACATTTTAATAGAATATACAGGGTGTCCCGTAAATAGTGGTCCAAATGAAAACTCCTAATCGATTGGACTATTTCCAATCAAAATAATCCAACATAGCTCTAACGAAAGTGTTACGATTTTCGAGATATTTTCATTTTTGCGAAATTTTAAGAAATACCTACCTGTATTCAGTTTTTTTATGGTGTGTCACTAAATGAAAAAAAAATCACAAATTTCTTCGGTTGGATATTATTTGCCGATAGATGCGCTTTATGATGCGTATTAAAATTTTTCAGTTATGCAAATATTTTTCACAGCAAAAATTTTTGAAATTGCAATATCGGATTTTTTTTTCTTTTTAAAAAGTTTGTCCAATGATGCAATAAAATAATAATAGAATCTTGGTGCCCATTAGCGTAAAAACTTATTTATCCCATGCCGTATTAAAGACAAAAACTTTTTGAATTTTTTGGGGTCAGCTCTATTTATATCTTGAGCAGCAGTTTGGATGCGCTCGTGCAGATTTTCAATGTTTTGTATGGGTCTCCTGAATACAATTTCTTTGAGACATCCCCGGTAAAAAAAAACAAGAGGATTTAGGTCAGGTGACCGTGGGGGCCATGGTATAGGTCTTAGACGTCCGGTCCATCGGTTAGGGTAGGATTCATTTAAAAAATTTCTAACTTGCACACCGTAGTGCGCAGGACATCCGTCGTGTTGCAGCCAGATATTTTTGCGAATGTCTAAAGGAACATTTTCCAAAAGGATGGGGAGAATATTTTGCAAAAAATGGAGACAATATTCAGCATTGAGATTTTGCGGCAACTCAAACGGTCCTATAATTTCACCATTAATAATCCCTGTCCACAAATTGATTTTAAATTGGTATTGCGATTTATCTTCTCTATTAATATGTGGATTTGCCAATTGCCAGCTATGTAAATTATGGAGATTCAAAAATCCATCTTTGCGGCAGGTTGATTCGTCGCCCCACAAGATATTTTTAAACCAATTTCCATCTCGCATCCTTCTCAACATCGTACGACAAAAATCTACTCTTGCTTCATAGTCTCTTGGTTCGAGAGTCTGAACGCGCTGCACATGATACGGATGGAACCCATAAGTTCGTTTTAAAATTTTTTGAACTCTGCATTTGGATATACCTGTACGTCGTTTTATGGCACGTACCGAGGTACTCTCTCCTCCAAAACTTCCTCTTCTCCTTCTAAATGCGGCCTACCTTCACGAGCGCCACCTACGCCTTTTCCAGGAAATGTTCCTTCGAGCAATGCAGCATGCACCCTAATAAAAACCCGGTGGTCTGGATGACGAGCGTTAGGGTACCTTTCTCTGTATAATTCAGAAGCTGCCGTGGCGTTTCCTTCACACAAGCCGTAAATGAAGTGCATATTTGCATACTCAAGTGATGTGTATTGCGCCATACTAACAGATAAGATAGATAGTTAGATAAGAAATATAAGTAGGTTATTAGATGGGCAACTGCCTATGTACGGGCTTGGCTGTTTTACTCGTGGCGTCCTCCAGCGTCCGGAAAATCCACATATTAATAGAGAAGATAAATCGCAATACGAATTTAAAATCAATTTGTGGACAGGGATTATTAATGGTAAAATTATAGGACCGTTTGAGTTGCCGCAAAATCTCAATGCTCTCTGCCTGTCTCACCAAAAATCTACTACGCCTAAAAAGACACGAAATTCGGCTAGTGACAGGTCTTTTAACCGGTCACTGGCACTTAAGAAGCCATCTTCATACTATCGGTATTGCGGACAACCGATGGTGCTGTGAGGAGGATGAAACCGTTGACCATGTAGTCGGGGAGTGCCCAGCAGTCACGCCCGCCAGGTTCAAATACTTGGGTAACACTTTCAGTGTATCGAGCGACTTGAAGTCCTTCAGACCAGAGAGCCTTATCGGTTTCTCTAAGGCCGTTGGGCTCTGGTAACCCCCGATGGGGCATGACGGATCCATTAGGAGACCTATATGCACAACTGCCTTGGCAGCCCACTGTTTCGTCAATTCATTGAAAGTCAAAACATTGAAAATCTGCGCGACCGCATCCAAACTGCTGCTCAAGAGATAAATAGAGCTGGCTACGCTCAACGGATTAAGCGATCCTTTATAAGAAGGTGATGGGCGTGTATAGCAGCAGGTGATTTTGAAAAACGATTTTTTTTGACAAAATAGTTCTTTCGGCATTAAAACAACCATTTTTTTTTTGAGGTTAACAAAAAATTCAAAAAGTTTTTTGGTTTTTTTAATACGGCATGGGATAAATAAGTTTTTACGCTAATGGACACCAAGATTCTATTGTTATTTTATTGCGTCATAAGACTTTTTGAAACTTTTTGAAAAGAAAAAAAAAATCCGATATGGCAATTTCAAAAATTTTTCCTGTGAAAAATATTTGCATAACTGAAAAATTTTAATATCATAAAGCGCATCTATCGGCAAATAATATCCAACCGAAGAAATTGTGAATTTTTTTTTCATTTAGTGACACACCATAAAAAAACTGATTACAGGTAGGTATTTCTTAAAATTTCGCAAAAATCAAAATATCTCGAAAACCATAACACTTTCGTTAGAGCTATGTTGGATTATTCTGATTGGAAATAGTCCAATCTATTAGGAGTTTTCATTTGGACCACTATTTACGGGACACCCTGTATAATAATATTATTATGAAAATGTAAATACGTTCATTATTCTCCTAGTTTTTGTACAATTTTATTAGTATTCTGTTGTTAAAGTTGATTCGTAGGGTTTCTTTAGGGTTCTACTTACGTTTGGTGCAATATTTTTATCTATAGTGTTTAGTTTTTAGGTAGTTCATCTTTTTCGAGAGCTCAATTGAAATCTAGAAGACAAGAACCCGAGGAAGGACTCCAACAGTTTGAGGCCGATGTTGCTCGATTAGTAAATCTGGCTTACCCTTCAGCCCCAACAGAGTTCCGAGAACAAATTTCTATAAATTGTTTTATTGCCGGAGTTCGAGGATACGCTCCACGCTCTAAGGATGGCTCATCATAAAAGTATATCAGAAGCTTTGGCCCATGGACTAGAGTATGAGGCAGCTTTTCAAGCAACTAGAAGGCAGACACGAATAAGACAAATCAGAACTTCGGAAAGTGATCTCGAAGACTGCCTAAAGAAGATTGAATCATTATTAGCGAGGAAACTTAAAAGACCATTGCAATGCTGGAATTGCAATGAGGAGGGGCACCTTAAACGTCAATGCTCCAAGCCTTTAAGAGAACCAAGGAACCAGGAAAACTTCAACTTCAAGCTGGCTGGGTGCTATCAAGCCCCACGTATAAGACTAAACCGGCTGCCACATTCTGGAGAGAGCTTGGTAGTACCGGGAAAAATATGCGGCCGTGAATGTGAGATGGTAGTGGATACAGGATCAAGTCATACTATCGTAAAGCCGCACATCGTAGCACACTGTAGGCTTTCAGCACCACCTAACTTAATTCTGGAGTCTGCAAATAGAAAAAGGATCCCGATTCTTGGATTGCATGAAGATACAGTCACCATTGGCTTAACAACATTCCAGTATTAGTGGCAGAAATCATGGATGATGTCATATTAGGATTAGATGTTATGAATGCTCAGCAGTTTAAAATGGATGTATATAACCGGATATTGACGACGAGAAATGAAGAGATTTTTATGCACCACCTATATGGAGATAAAGTAAATACCAGAGTCGTTAAATTATTCAAGGATATTACCATACCAGCAAATTCAGAGGTGGTGGTTATTGCTACAACTAGAGGAAAAGAGGGAGAAACTGTTTTGATTGAGCCCATGGAAAACTGCAAACTATATGGTCAAGGAATTTTTCCAGCCAAGACGTTATCTACGCAGAAGAAATCTACTGTTTTGATTCGAATGGTAAATTTAAAAGAATATTATCAACACCTGAAACAAGGAGAGAACATTGGCGTATGCTCTGAAGTAGTGGCAGTCATGAAAAATGCTGATAGAAGACGTTATTCAAACAGACCTATACCTGTGTGTTTACAAAACCTATTTGAAGAATCTTCTGCCAATTTAACCATAGACCAGTGTAGTAAATTGCGACGTCTTCTTGAAGAAAATCAAGATGTGTTTTCCTTGCACGATAATGACCTGGGAATAACTGATTTGGTGCAGCATCGAATTAACACTGGAGACAATGCTCCGATTAAACAAGCACCTCGAAGAATTCCGATAGCTAAACAAGGAAAAGTTTCCTCAATGCTTCAAGAAATGAGGACACAAGGAGAGATAGAATCTTCTCAGAGTCCTTGAACATCTCCAGTTGTGCTAGTGAAGAAAAAGGATGGATCCACTAGATTTTGTGTAGACTATCGGCGGCTGAATGACATTACCAAGAAAGACAGTTATCCCCTACCAAGGATTGACGACACCCTGGACACGCTATCAGGTTCACAGTGGTGCTCAACACTCGATCTAAAGAGTGGATACTGGCAGGTAAAGATGCACCCAGAAGATAAGGAAAAGACCGCATTCTCGACTGGAACAGGACTTTGGCAGTTTACAGTAATGCCCTTTGGACTCTGCAATGCTCCAGCTACCTTTGAGAGACTTATGGACACAGTTTTACGTGGAATGACTTGGGAATCATGTTTAGTTTATCTGGATGACGTCTGGATGACGTGGGAAAAACATTTGAATATCATTTAAAGAATATTCAAGAGGTATTTGTTAAACTGCGAGAGGCCAACCTGAAGCTTAGTCCTAAAAAATGTTGCTTATTTCAAAAAGAAGTTCGATACCTTGGCCATGTAATATCAGAAAAAGGTGACAAGACTGATCCAGATAAAGTAGAGGCAATCGAAAATTAGCCACGACCCACTGACAAACACCAGTTAAGAAGCTTTCTGGGCCTTTGTACCTATTACAGAAGATTTGTAAGAAATTTCGCTAGTCTTGAAAAGCCTCTACATAAGCTCACGGAGGACAAAATGGTATTTAGTTGGTCAACAGACCGTGAAGAATTTCAACGGTTAAAAAGAGCACTATGCACATCTCCAATTTTAACATATCCGATTCCTGGACAAACTTTTATTTTGGATACCGATGCAAATAATGTTGGAATTGGGGCCGTTATATCGCAAAATTATAAAGATGGCGAGCAAGTGATAGCTTATTTCAGTAAAACGTTATCAAAACCAGAAAGAAACTATTGTGTCACAAGACGAGAGCTATTGGCAGCAGTAAAAGCATTGAACATTTCCATGAAACCCAAGTATTGAACATTTCCATAAATATTTGTATGGTCAACGATTTATCCTTAGAACTGACCATGCTTCGTTAAAATGGCTGTTTCAGTTTAAAAACCCCGAAGGATAAATAGCAAGGTGGCTTCAACGATTACAAGAGTATGAATTTACAATAGAACATAGGAAAGGCGAATATCACCAAAATGCCGATGCTTTATCGAGAAGACCCTGTATTGAAACATGTCAACATTGTTTTAAAAAGGAATCAAAACAGCATCCAGAGTTATTTACTTGTAATCGTATTGGTCTTCGCAGTTCTAAAGAGTGGGATGTAGCTAGTTTAGTCCAAGATCAGTGTGATGACCCAGTATTTGGTCTTATTTACGAACTGAAATCTCGAGAAATTTCAAAACCAGAATGGAAAGATATTTCTGACAAATCTCCAGAACTAAAAGCTTATTGGTCTCAATGGAATTCATTGGTTATAAAAGATGGATTGTTAAAAAGAGTCTGGGAGAGCATAGATAAAAAAGAAAAGACATATCTGACAGTCCTTCCTCAAAAACGGATTCCGGAAGTTCTTGAAGCTGTTCATGGCGGTGTCGGCGGAGGACATTTTTGAGTTAGTAAGACCTTGGCAAAAGTTAGAGAACGGTTTTACTGATTGAACAGTCATCAAGATGTTGAACGCTGGTGCCGACAGTGTGAGCAGTGTTCGTCAAGCAAGGGCCCAAGAACCCGGACAAGAGGAAAGATGATGCAGTATCTTGTTGATGCACCCTTTGAACGAATTGCCATAGACGTAGCAGGACCCTTTCCTACTAGTAGCTCCGGAAACCGATATGTTCTTGTTGCTATGGATTACTTTAGTAAGTGGCCCGAGGTTTATCTGATTCCAAACCAAGAAGCAACGATAGTAGCTGAAGTGCTGTTCCAGAACTGGATTTGTCGATTTGGTGTACCCAGAGAGATACATTCAGACCAAGGAAGGAACTTTCAGTCACAAATATTCCAACAAGTATGCCAGTTGCTGGGAATCAATAAGACCCGTACAACCTCACTACACCCTCAGTCTGATGGAATGGCTGAAAGATTTAACCGCACATTTGAAACCTATTTGAGGATGGTGGTAAACTCTAAGCAAACCGACTGGGATACCTGTATACAATCATTCCTATTGGCATATCGTTCTTCTATCCACAAGTCAACTGGAAAAAGCCCGGCAAAAGTTGTCTATGGAGATGAACTTCGTTTACCTTTGGACATTTTTAATGGAAGACCCCATAAGTCTGAACCCTTAAGGAGTACGTCGACCATTTACAAGAGCGTTTACAAATTGTTCACGAATAAGCACGGGATAAACTTCATCTAGAAAGTAACAGAATGAAATCGCGTTATGACATAAAGGCAAATTCTACTGGTTTTAATCCTGGGGATAAAGTCTGGTTATACAATCCACGGAGGATGAAGGGCAAGTCACCAAAGCTCCAGAAGGATTGGGAAGGTCCATTCAGTGTGGTCACCAGAATCAACGACGTGGTGTACCGTATCCAGCGATATCTGACAACGAAGATGAAAATTGTAAACATCGTCCGGCTAGCGCCCTATCATGATTCAGGTGGTCCCATGTTTGATCGTTTCGGTTAAAATCGGGTTTCTTTAGGGTGCTACTTACGTTTGGTTTATTATTTTTATCTATAGTGTTTAGTTTTTAAGTAGTTCATCTTGTTCCAGAACCCCAATTTGGTCCCAATTTAGGTTATTTAGGTTATATTATTGTAAATCCCTGTAGTTCTAATTTTCTAGAATTTGTATACTTGCTTGCTTTGACTGTCAGTATTCTCCTAAAATTATTGGTCTCTTTGGGCAAAAATAATGAAGATAATTCTAAATATTTCGAAACTGTTCCATCGGGTTTTAAAAAGGACGCGCTTCATGACAATTCATTCAGTTTTAATTGTTTAGTCAGTTTTTACCTTGGAAACAATTAAACGACAGTCAAGGCGAGTTAGGTTAGTGTTTTTGACGTTGACAATAAAAGTGTCTTCCCGAATTTCGTTACAATATATTACGTTTTACTTTGAGTTTTTAAAGTTTATTTTACCCATTGGGTCGTGCCATTTACACTTTATTTGAATTTGTTCAATATAAATTCGTATTTTGGTTTAGCAAGGTTTTTCATTATTTACGTATTTTAGATTAAAATTATATTAAGTCGTAGTACAGTCGCAATATAATGCTAAATCAAAAATAAATTAATTCCTAGTAAATTCATCTGCGTTCGTATGTAAATGTTATTGCATCCTTATGTTTGGCAACATCGGGTGGAAGTAATAATGTATAGCATTATTGATATACGGACGCATTAAGGCTGTTTTTATAAAGATGCAACAATGTTATCAGAACAAATAAAAATTCGTATATCAAAAAAATTAAGATTTCTTGAATCTGAATATACCTACTTGCTTAAAATCGATTTTTTAATCATTATTCACCGTAATATCAAGAATAATCCTTTGCATTCTGGGGCAAATTCCAAGCAAGTTTCGTATAACACACCTTATCTCAAAACTCAACTGTTTCAGAAATATTTACATTTAACCAACAAGAAAGCAAGTAAGTACGTCTATTTAAAAATTAAGATAAAATGTTATAAACTGTGAAAAACTCTTATTAATGTATCAAGTTTTCAAACTGATCCCCATTTACTTCTTGGCAGAAAGCAAGACGGTTTACAAACTCATGTATAACACTATCAATTATTTCGGGTGATATACGTCTAATTTCATATCTAATTCTATTTTTCAAATCTTCTACGTTATTTGGCTTCTTAATATAAACTTTACTTTTCAGGTACCCCCATAGAAAATAGTCGCAGGGATTTAGGTCTGGTGACCTGGCCGGCCACTCTATTAGCCCTCTTCGTCCTATCCATCTTCCTGGGAAAGAAATGTGGCGGTGCGCCGTCTTGCTGAAACCACAAATTATCTATCGGGACAGCAGGGTCTTGTTCGTCTGGGTATAGGGCAGCCAAAGCAGGGATAAGATCTTCTTGAAGAAAATTCAAATAGCGTTATCCTGTTAAGTTTTCTTCGAAAAAGTATGGCCCTATTACTTTATTTTCCACGATACCAGCCCAAACATTAATAGATTTACGGTACTGTGTATGAGCCTGAGTTGCCCAGTGTGGATTTGACACTGACCAGTACCGCCAATTTTGCCGATTTACGACACCGTTTAAACAAAAAGTTGCTTCATCCGAAAACAAAACTCGTAACACAAACTGACGGTTATTATTGTAAATGTTCATCATTTGTTCGCAAAATTGGTTTCTTCGATCAGGATCATCCTCATTTAATTCGTGTATTAGTCTAATTTTATAAGGGTGGTATTTAAGATGCGTCTTCTTGGCAAATCTCCAACATAACCTGAAGTTATGAATTTGTGCTCTATTCTACTAACTGTTGACTGAGAAATAGGATAGTTTGGGTATTTGGCATTAAACAGCACTTACTTCTTTTTGCGTGCGCACTCGATCCCCGTACCCTAGCACCATCAAACTAGCACCATCAAAATTTAAATTCGTTGGGTTTCCGTTAAATTAGCCATAATTTATTCTGATAAAAACTATTAATTTTCGGAGTGACAGGGACATTCGCAAGTTAAATTCAGATATCGACGAACGGACTTTTAAAAAACATTTATTGATACAAACGGGCCTTAAAACTAGGTGAACAGAAATATGAACAGCAACGGTATTAGCCGAGGCTTTGACACAATATTAATGCTAACGATAAATTACAAGCGATTTCTTAAATATAAAAATAGTCCTAAGCTAAGCATTTTATAATGTAATATAAACAATTAATTGTGGTTTGAGGATATGTCTCCTCCACCCTCAGTTCTGTCAACGTCCTCGTTGACAAGTCTCTGCAGGATTCTCAAAGGGATGGCCTTCTTTCTTCCTTGTTTTTGCCAAGATGATCAATGCTAAGCAGCATAAAAGAATGATTGATATTGTCGTAAGAACATAATTATGCATTGGAACATGTTGTGCTAGGTCATGGAAATGTATTGGTTTGATGATATCTTCTTGGATTTTCTTAGGGTCTTGAAGATGTCTAATTTCTAGATTGATTGAATTATTGGTGTTTGGGACTTTTATAATTTTTGGAATTATGACTGAAATATTGTTGATGGCTAATGAGTATTTGTGTTGATTAATTATTACGTCACATTGACTTTGAATAAGGTTGCAGTCTTGGAGTATAATCTTCTGAAACTGGAAGCAATCTTCATAAATTGTTTCAGGGCTTTTTGTACAAAATAGGAGTGCATTCCTATAAGTTAAGGTATGTACCTTAAAATTGTTTAGAACAGTGGCATACTGACAATTTTTGGGTAAAATACATCCATTGGCAATTGGTCCAGAGCAGATCCATTGTGAGTTGACTTCTTCGCATTGGCTATACCATAGTTCGTTGCAATAGTATTTACTAGGACTTATAATTAATTTTGATTCATTATTTGGCACAGGATAAACTAATTCTAAATTACATACATTTTGTTCAAATATGGGTATCTTAATTGCTAGAATTGCCATTTCATTTAAAATTAAAAGGCCGGTTTTACAGATTAAGGTTAATTCCGATAAATGCTTAATTGGCCATAGTGCATTTTTAGGATAGTGAACTTTCAAGTATTGACATATTTCATTGATTTGTTTTAATGTTAAAATTTCGAGATCTAAAGTTTCTAGGTGTCCAAAAGATAAAATACGTAATATTTTTTCTAAAAATTGATTTAAGTTGGTAATCTGAATATATTGACTTTGCAGATTTAACATTAAATTAGACTGGGTATTTGATTTAGAAATTTCATTACGTATGTTTTTCGAGTTCTCGTTAATCGTGTGAATATTATTTTTAAACTCTTGCATTATATTTCCTGCGAATGAACTAAGGTCGTTGATTTTGTGCATAGACTCAAGCTGATTAAATTTCAATATTTGCAAATTCTGGGTAATAACCTCTAGGTCATTGTTATCTAAGTTTCCTGTAATGAATTTGATAAAACTTCCTAGGTAGTTTATTAAACCTCGTTTTTTTCGATTTTGCATAATATTTAAGTTATTTTCGTCAAATACATTTAATTTTGCGAAAGTGTCATATGTATCATTTAATGCTTTAGAAGTCAAATAAAATTGTGATTTAATTAAAATACTATTTTGATTATTTACAGAGGGTTGCATAATTAATAAATTGGTAAATAATTGGGATAACGAATACTTAAGGCTACTTATATTAAAGGGTATATATGTAGTATGATATTGACTTATTACTAAAGAGGGAGCAACTTCTTCTATATAATATCCATTATTGTGGAGTTTGTGCACCTGAAGTGCTTGGCAAGGGCTCGTTTGATTGAGTAGGGCCAGGATCAGGGTCGGGATCAGGTGGCTGAAAAGGTATAGATTTTTTTCTAAGTCTTTTGATTTTTCTAAGATGAGTAGATATTGGTTTTTTCTTAGCGGTACCTGTTATTTTATTTTTGTCTATTTGGGATACTTTTAGGGGTACGTACTGTGGGTTCATTTTATTTCTAAGGGTAGTTTTCTTATATACCGTATCATCTGGGAGTATTTCTGGAGGTTTTTCTGTATTTTTATTTTGTTTTTGAGTGTTTGTAGCTTGCTTGTTGTAAGCTGTTTTATAAATTTGTTCGTGGAATGGTAGTAACTCCTTTTTTCGTCTGTCATTATATTGCTCAAATAAGGTTAGGTCGTTATCGATGTTCGGCTCGTTTACGTAAGGGCCATATAATATGGAAAAGGGCGAATGACCTGTTGTCGAGTGAATACTTTGATTATAGATTAAGACAGCGGAAGTCATGAGATTTTGAGGGGTTTCATCGGGATTTTGCATTTTCAGAATTCTTAGTTTTTCTAAAAGTGTGGAATGCAATCTTTCTACAGGACTGTTGGAGGAAGAATTTCCTGGAGTAGTGTAATGAACTTCTATACAGAAAAGTTGACAGAATTCTTTGAATAAATTATTTTGAAATTCCTTACCCTGGTCTGTGACGATTTTTAAGGGGGTGTTATGATGTGAAAAGTAATGACGTAGTTTGCTTAAAATAGTAAGGGCGTTTTTATCAGTTATAAAATAGGCTTGGGCATATTTTGAGAATGAATCTATTATTGTTAGAAACTGACAATTTGAAAACTGGAAAATGTCTAGGTGAAGTGTCTTAAATGGTTTTTCAGAGAGCAAGGGTCCTTCGTAAGCGATTTTGTAAGGGTGTCTTTCATATTTATTTTGAAGGCATATTTCACATGAATTAATAAAATTAGTTATCGAATCTCGTAGTTTAGGCCAATAATATTTTTGTTTAATATGGTTATATGTTTCTGTTATACCGTTATGGTTACTTTTGTGATAATCGGCTAAAATTTCCTTTTGTTGAGTCTGGTCAGTCACGTCAAGGACGTAAGTGCTGGCAAAAACTAGTTTTACGGTTGTATTTAGATTAGAAAATACTTGTCTTCGAAACTCGAGTTTTAATTCGTCATTTTTAATAAATATAGTAAAGGTAACATCTGGTTTAATTATGTCCTTGATAATTTTTAAAATGTGTTGTTCCTGATTTTCTTTTGAAATTTTTACAAAATGGTGGTTTTTATTAAAAGGTTTAGTGTAGGTATGTTTAAATTCATCGCCGTAGTCGATGACAAGACGATTTGAGGCATAATTGAGGGGTAATTCTGATATTGGGATATTCTTTCCTTCTGTATCATTATTGGAGTGTGCAGTGACGTCAGAATCGTCGTCGTTTGCGACAGGGTTAACAGGGTTTGAGATGTTTTGGGCTGGAGCGTCTTCTTTGTATCTTTCATTAAAGACAAAGTCGGCTAAGTCAAAATCGGATAAGTTGGCAACTGTATTGTCAACATTTGGGACATTAGACTGTGAATCGGTATCATTTGTTTCAAGAGTGTTGAGATTAATGCGGGAGAGAGCATCTGCTACTAGATTCTCTTTTCCTTTTTTATAGTGAATTTCGAAATTGTATTCCTCTAGTTTTATTTTCCAACGAATTAATCGGGAGTTGGGTTCTCTGATTTTTGAAAGCCAAACTAGGGGATTATGGTCAGTTTCAATTAGGAATTTTTGGCCATATAAGTATGGACGAAAATGTTTAGTCGAGTCCACTATTGCGAGAAGTTCTTTCTCTATAGTTGAGTAATTTTTTTCTGCCGAATTTAGGGTTCTGGAAAAGAATGCTATTGGGTGGTCATTTTGCGATAGCACACTGCCTATGGCTATGTTGGAGGCGTCGGTGGTGAGCTTAAAGGGTTTTGTGAAATCAGGGTATTGCAAGATAGGGGAATTGGATATGAGTTCTTTGCATTTTAAAAAGGCATTTTTATACTCTAAATTTTCTATATCAATTTGAGTATTTTTCCGTAGACATCTCGTTAAAGGAAAGGTAATTTTGGCGAAATTTTTGATAAATCGGCGATAGTAGCCTACAAGCCCTAAAAAGGCTTTAATTTCTTTCTGATTTCTTGGTATCGGGTAACGTTGGATTACTTCAATTTTTAAAGGATTGGGTTTAATTCCCTCGGAGGTAATGATGTGTCCTAGGAAAGCTACCTCTTTACTCAGGAATTCTGACTTATCAGGCTGTATTTTGAGATTAACTTCCCTTATTTTTTTAAATATCTGACGTATATGGTCTATGTGTTCAGATAGGGATTTAGAAAAAATAACTATGTCATCCATGTAGACAAAGCAAAATTTGTATAAGTAATCACGGAAAACTTCATCCATCATACGTTGGAACGTAGCGGGTGCATTTTTAAGGCCGAAGGGCATTCTGAGGTATTCATAGTGACCATTGTTGACAGTAAAGGCCGTTTTTTCAATAGAATCGGGATCCATTTCTATTTGATGGAATCCTTGGGCGAGATCTAGGGTCGTGAAGTACGTGCATTTTCCGAGATTATCTAAAATTTCATCTATTCGGGGAAGAGGCCATTTTTCTTCTATTGTCTCGTTGTTAAGGGATGTATAGTTTATCACCATCCTATGTTTCTGGATGCCTGAAGCATCGGGCTTTTTTGAGACTATCCACACGGGTGCGGAATACGGAGATATTGAAGGACGAATTATTTTGTTCTCTAGTAATTTCTGAATTTGGGATTGTATCTCAATATTCATTAGAGGGGGATGTCGGAAGGATTTTACATAGATAGGTCTGTCTGTTTTAGTTCGAATTTTATGTTTGGTTTGACTGGTAAAACTGAGGTCACATCCTTCGTGATACATTATGTCTTTGTATTCATGACATAAGGGTAAAATTTTTGATTTTTCGAGAGGGGTTAAGTGATCGAAACGTAAGATGTTTTCAGGGTTGAATTTTTCTAAAATTGGGTATGATGGGTCTAGTATATCAAATTGATCTTGGGGGATGACTTTCATCCTTTGATGAAAATTTACGTGGACGGTAGGCGTGGGGTTGGGAATAGTACAAAAGCCATTTTCAACTTTTACTAAACTGTCAGGTATAATATGATTTTTTATGTCAAATGATGGCAAAATAGCGACACCATTTTCGAAATTTACTGGTATTTTTAAAAAGTTATTGTTAAAGTTGTGTATCGGATGCAAGAGGGGTTTATTGTAAGCCAAAGAGAAGGGTATTATTATATTTTCCAACTTAAGGGTTTTGCTTTCATAATCTAGCAAGGCTTTTAAGTTTTTAAGATCTTTTGATCCTATTAAAGCATCGAAATCGTTATGCCAATTCAGTACTCTCATTTTAAATTCGTTTTTTATGCCTAGTTCTTCTAGCAAGGAAATTTTTAAATTTTTGGTTTCTTTATAAGTGTTCTTGCATGCGGTTACTTCGAAAGGTTCGATAAATATTTTGTCGGAATATTTGTTTGCAATTTTAGGAGATATGATAGAGTCGGAGGCACCGGAGTCAATTAAAATTGTCAAGTCCTTTTGTGGTAAATAAAAGTATGGGAGCTCAATTTGTTGTGCTACGTTATTTAAGTTGATGGTAGATCTGGGCCTGATTTCGGAAAATTTGCGAAATTATCAATTTCCAAATTTTGTTCGGAAGTGGGGTAGTGATTTTGGTCATTAGGATTCGTTAAGGTGGGATCGAAAAAGGTTTCTTCATATTGACGATTTGGCTCGTAATATTCAGAATAATGTTGGGGTGAATAATCGGTATAATATTCAGACTGGTTATCTTCGACATACGGCACATCGGGATAAGAGTTAGCGTTGGTCTCAATGTTAGTTAACTCTTGGGACACAAAATTTCGGGGGCCTGATGATTGGAAAAAGTTTGGTTGTCGAAAAGGCATTCTTTGTTGATACTGCCTAGAGGGTTCAGTTATGGAGATTGACATTGGAGTAGGGGGGTCTAATTTAGGTTTATTATGATTTTGGGGAGCGAAGACGTTTCTTGGTTTTCCAAAAACTTGAGCATTTGTCGGATAATGTCTTTGAACTGGTCTAGGTCGTATTTGTATGGGTTGACTGGGAAATTGTTGCTGGGGGAATGTCATGGGGGGTTGATTCTGGGGTAGTAATCTTACGGGACTTTGGAAGCTATTTTGTTTTACATAGGAATTATGGTTATTATTATTAGTAAATTGGTTATTATGAACATTAGACAGATTTGAAAAATTTACCTGTGATTCAATCATATTATAGTTAATTACATGCGTATATGCATCATCAAGTGTATTAGGGCGTTGTAACATTAACATCGTTTTTAATGTCTGAGGCGAATTGGCTGGCAGAATTAAAACCGAAGTTTTTTCTATTTGATTAATTAAAATTAATTTCGCATTTACATCTGAGACTTCGCAATGTAATTTAGAAAAAATTCTTTGTACAAAGGATTTGAGTCTATCTACAAATTGTAATATGCTTTCATTTTTATTGATCTTAAAGTATTGTAATTGTTGGTGTAAAATTTGATAAGTGATAGGATCACCGAACTTTATCCTTAGGGCCTCTTTAATTGAAGGCCATGAATCTAAATCTGGTCTAGAAAGTAAAAAGTCTCGAGCATTGTCAATTAACTTTGACTTAATGGCTGCTAAAACAACTTTATTTTGATCAATACCATCAATTGTAAAATATAATTGGTAAAATTCATCTATAGATATTATAAAACTTTCCAAATGGTTTTGAATTCCAGAGAAGGTTGGTAAGAGAGAAGTGTGGAATCTTATGTTTTCCATTTTAATATTTAAATTAGGTTTAAATAAATTAGAATCTAAAGTTAAGTTATCTAATAGGTTACTTATGCTATCTAAATTATTTTGATCAGAAATATTTTGACTATTTAAATTAGAAATATTTGAATTTTCGTTTTCAACTACTAATCCTAAAGATGCCCTATTTCGAATTAATATGTTTTTCAATTTTTGCGACGGATATGGACTAGACATTAAATAATGGCAATTCAAACAAAAACTTACAGTACAATCAAGGGATGACCCATAGAGCTTGCACAGTAGAGGTTCACAACCAAAGGAGTCCCTATAAAGGTGTGGCTTGAATCGTTCTGGTCCAGATGAGATGCTTGGGAAGGCAGCACTTGGATCAGCTAGGTCCCTGACAACACGGTAGGCGGCTTAGCAGTTTCTCGGCTTGGCCTTCTCCAAAAGGGTCGCAGTACCAAGGGTTGCGGTACTTGGGGTTGGTCGATGTCTTCAGATTCTTGATGGATAGTGCACTAAGATTTGACAATCACTTTTACACAACGGTAAACCGATAAAGGGTAAAATTGCACTATCCTGTTCGCAGCGCCAGTTAAATTCAGATATCGACGAACGGACTTTTAAAAAACATTTATTGATACAAACGGGCCTTAAAACTAGGTGAACAGAAATATGAACAGCAACGGTATTAGCCGAGGCTTTGACACAATATTAATGCTAACGATAAATCAAGCGATTTCTTAAATATAAAAATAGTCCTAAGCTAAGCATTTTATAATGTAATATAAACAATTAATTGTGGTTTGAGGATATGTCTCGCAAATGGAGATTCTTTACGAGTGCAACCATGGAAATAGTAACAATTGGCAGTGTTTATAACATTATTTTTTTCCTCGATTTTACCTGAATTTATAAATAGACGTACTTATTTGTTTTCTTGTTATTTAAATGTAAATATTTCGGAAACAGTTGAGTTTTGAGATAAGGTGTGTTACACAAAACTTGCTTGGAATCTCGCCTATATTTCAAAAATGCAATAGAAAATATAGCATTCTATTTAAAAAAATGACCGATGACGTCATATCTTTTTTTTTTGTTCCACCCTGTATACAAAAATTTATGTGAAATAATGCGCAACTTAAAATAAAAATCGACGGGTCCGAGCGTTTTCTCAAAAAACCATGTCTCTAATTTTTATAGAATTTATGCGGAACTTTAGGCGGTCACTTTATATTTTAATATTAAACACTACGGTCCTTTAAAAAACCAATAGTTCAAAACACACTGTCGTCACTCCTCTGTCTCTACTGGCCGCAACTCTGATTCAATAGGGAGTAGAGCCAATTTGTTGACAGCATGCTTTAGGGTCCCACTCTTGGTCCGTACAGTTATAACCCTTATGATGCCATCCTTGCCAGGGTGAGTAATGACAGCTCGTCCCAGAGGCCAGCATGTACTGGGAACATTTTCTTCCTTCAGAATAACCATGGAACTAACATGAATGTTTGGATTAGCGTCCTCTGCATTCCGTTTGGTCCTTACTTGAAGTAAGTGTAGATATTCCTTGCTCCAAAGAACCCAGAAATGCTGCTTCATTAGTTAAATGTGCGAATAGCGGTTTACATAGGTCACCTTGTCGGCCTTGAGGTCCCTTTCAGGAATGGCTGTTAACTGTTGTCCGATTAGGAAATGCCCAGGTGTCAGTACTTCAAGGTCGCAGGGATCGGAAGAGATGGGAGTTAGGGGATGGGAATTTAGAATTGCCTTGATTTTTATCGCAAATGTATAAAATTCCTAATAATCTAAAATGAAAAAATTTATACTGTATACTGTCATAAATGTATAAATGTATGCCACCCAATACACGCTTTATATGATGTTTGCATGCTTTTACCGCAGCTTCATGCACTCTTCCAAAGTGAGGTGATCGAGGTGGCAGAAAATGCCATGTGATTTTTAAAAACCCAAGATAATCTTTGAAAGAGCTCGATTCCACCAATTTCGAATCGAATGGCTATTAGTTCATTGTTTGCCCCCACGAAATTGGTAGCGTTGTCTGAATAAATATTATCGCAAATGCCTCTTCTTGATTCAAAACGCTTTAAAACGCTCAAAAAACCAGTACTAGTTAAGTCAGAAATTACTTCAATGTGGACCGCCTTAACGACTGACAAAAATGTATATATATGCCTTAATAATTTTGTTTGTCTTCATCTTACTCGCCTTTATTTCAAAAGGCCCGGCATAATCTACGAATACTGACGAAAATATGTGCGATGGTGTTACTCTATTCGAAGGCAATTCGCCCATTTTCGGAAATACACTTTTATGAGGACGGACTTTAAAGAAACTAAATATTTACGAATTCGGGATTGCATTGCACCTCTACCACCGATCGGCCAATATTTCTGCCTAATATGGGATAATGTGCATTGTGCACCAGAATGAAACGTCCGTAAGTGCTCAAAATCTTTTATTAAATTCGTGAATGAATGTTTGCTAGGTAAAACTATGGGATGTTTGACATCAAAGTTTAATCTGGAATTTTTTAATCATCCGCCGAGTCTAATAACACCTCGACTATCCAGAAAGGGAGACAATATCTTTAATTACTTTTCGAATGCACTTTGTTTTTAGTTTTTAAATTAAGTATTTCACCCTCAAAACAATCGTTTTGTACTAAAATTACAAGTGCTGTCTCATTTCTTTCAATTTCTGATAAAGCAAGAGACCCATGCTTCTTTTGTGTAGCCAAAACTTTACAGTTTTCGCAGAACCGAAAGCAATAGGCGACGTACGGATTAATTTCTTTAATTTTGAAAAGCGAGAAAAAATTTCAAAATTCTTGGCTTTGGTTACTTGGACGTGTAGAGGTGTAATTCGGGTATTTCTTTTTTCGAGCCAATAAAATTCTTAATGTTGGCCATTCAATTTGATTTCGAAAAAACGCGGGCCCATGTAACTAGAGATCCGAATGAATTAGATTTTTCAGATTCGAGCCGCGTGATTTAATATCAGCTGGATTGTGCTCTGAAGCAATGTAATTCCAATCTATGATATTCGAATTTTGTTGGATTTCTGCGACACAGTTGGCGATAAATGTTTTCCAAGTTTTAGATTCTTTGGAAATCCAGTTTAGAACTATTGAGTCCGTCCAGAGATAAATTCGCGAAAAATCGATGTTTAAAGCCTTAAGACATTTTACGAACAATCTAACTCGAGCCTGGGAAGGGTTTGGTATTTTATTGGACTGACTCTCGACTTAGCGCAAACTAAATTACTTTGAATGTTATTATCTAAGCCTATGGATCTGATGTATATGCAGCATGCATAAGCGCATTCGCTGGCATCTGAAAACCCATGGACTTCGATTATTTTTGGACACTTAACGAGAACGTGACGACGAATCTGCATTAAACCTACTTGGCAAATTTCATTTTTTAAATTCAACCATTCTCCAATTATTTCGTCTGGCAAATCTTCATCCCAGTCAATTTGCAATCTCCACAATTTTAGTATAATGAGTTTAACCCGGATTGACCTAAGATGCCCAATGGTTAAAAATTTTTGCTATAAAGGACAAAATGGATCTTTTTGTGAAATTTTGATTTAAAGAGATAGTTTGAGAATTATATTGAAAAGTGTCTGCCTTTGGCATCCAAGAAACACCCAAGGTTTTAATGCTAGAGTCATTCATAATAAGATATTCTTCTATTGAGTTTCGATCGATTTTTTCAAGAATTCTGGGATCATTTGATTGGAACTTTCGCAGTTGGAATCCGTAATGTAATAGAATATTGCAAACATTTTCCCGAATTATATTTAGGGACTCAAAATCAGAGGAACCCGTAAGAATGTCGTCGACAAAGAAATCGGACCTAATAATTTCACTTTCAAGCGGCCATAGCTTTAAGTTATCCATAGCCACTTGTTTTAAGCAACGGGTGGACAAGAAAGACGCCGAAGAAGTACCATACGTCACAAAGTTTAATTGGAAATGTTTTATGTTTTCGTCCTGAGAGTCTCGCCAAACAATCATCTGTAGATTTCGTTCATTTTGATCTATAAGTATTTGTCGGTACTTTTTCGCTAAGTCACCGCTTAAAACCACATTATGCTTCCTAAACCGAATTAAAATGCTAAGTAGACATCTTGAATTGTTGGACCGACTTTTAGCACATTATTCAAAGACAAATTCGTGGAAGTTTTACACGCCGAGTCAAAAACGACCCTTAACTTGGTCGTGGTACTTTCAGCCTTAAGGTTTTTTGTAAAACGGGAAGATTTTTGCTGAGTCGAACCTATTCTAAGCAAATTAGATCAAAAAGTATTTCATAACCAATAAGCATATCGATCTTTGAAGGGATATTAAAATCTGGATCTGCCATTGAGAACTCCAAAGGAATTTTTAGCGCGGAACTATCGAAGTTTCTTTGTGGAGTAAGGCCAGAGATTGAGGATAAAACTAAACATTTAAGCTTAGTTTTATAGCTGGTTTATCAAGACAAAATTTCAGTTTCTACAGGTTCCGAGATATCAGTTTTTGTTTGATTAATTCGCATTATAGGTACGCTCATCTTTATTGGTTCTATGCCTTATTTATTTGGAAAATTAGTCGTAACAAAATTGGATTGTGATCCACTATCGAGGAGAACTTTACACGGTATCGGTTTATGATTTTTGCTTAAGTACGTTAACTATAGCAGTCGATAATAAAATAAACGATTTTTTTATATTTTGACAATTCTGCGTTTTCATTTGAGCCGGGTGACTCTGATGCGAGATTCGTTAAGCTAGTTTTAATAGTCATGTTGCTGCGATGTAACAAAGTCGCGTGTTTCGATTTACAAATTTTGCAACCACTTGAGCGGCATTCTTACCTTTGATGGCCGTAACGTAAACAATTGGTGCACAACCGCATCTTATTTGCTTGACTAAAACGATCCGAGATTGATAATTGCTTAAACTTATCGCAAAAATATAGGTGCCTCTTTATAATGAGGACATCGTGGCGTGTATACTGGTGCTCCATGTTGTGCGCTTGCATGTACGTCGAGATAGCCACAAACGTTTTTGATTCGCAAAATCAATTTGAAACTAAAGATTTTACTTTCAAAGTTTCTAAAATATGACAACGTTGCGAAAGAAATGTATTGAAATCAGCAATAGTCCGAGAAAAGATATCTTTACTATAAATCTCCCATTCACATTTACTGGTATGATCAAGTTTGGCAACTACAATGTAAATTAGAATCGTATGCCATTCTTTTACGTGTTCTCCCATTGATTTAAAAGAACGATAAATTTTTAAAAAGGTATCAAAAAGATTTCGTAATTCGTAATTCGATTTTCGAAAATAAAGGGCACGATTTCCATTATTTCCCTTAAATGGCAGTTTACAATTATTTTGCGATTGTTATAACGATTTTCTAATAAGTTCCAAGCAATTTTGTAGTTTTCATCTGTCGCGTTAAAGGAAGCAATTAGCCTCTTTGGTTCACCAATTAAAGCCTCTTCCAAATGACAAAATTTAGCAACGTTCGGAATATTACTATTATGCACAATGGCCTTAAACATGTCACTAAACCTTTGCCATTCTGAATAATTGCCTGAAAACTGTGGGATCTTTAAGGATGAGAGATGAGACGCGATATTTGGCAACGCCGCTATCACCTGTCTCGAAGTAGAACCAATGCATGCACACTACCCTCAATCTGATTGCCTATTACTGTGATATGATTTAAGTAGAAAATACGTGCAAAATAAAACATAACATAAACATAAAACCTGTAAAAAAAATGAGTATCAATATCAATATTTCACTAATATAGTACAACAACCAAAATATTTTAAACGTGATCGAGACTATCTTCAATTCCCAATAACGAGATAGGAATTATCGGTATAGGCAATTGATTGATGGATTGATTATGGACAACTTGGAAAGGACTAACCTTAAAGTTCAACGATGCTTTCACCCCTGCTGGCTTCCATCGGGCGATGAAGGACCATAATATGTATTAGCCGGCTAATAAACTAATTGCTTCGATTGAACTGTATTAATACCATATATTATTTAAAAAACAAACAGGAACAAAAACATCATGATTGAAGAACCGCGAGCGCCGTGAATCCCCTGCCGCAGATCGTCACATAATAATTCGGTCACTCGGCCTCTTGCCCAATTCCGATTGGACTGTAATATTGTATCCGGCAACAACACCATAATCCGTTATGGCATTGTTGCCGGATACAAAAAAAAAATAAATACGTAATTATATGAATAACGCTTAACAGTCATATCTCACTCTATTACTGTTATCATCTTTTCGAATATAATTTAAATTTAGTATTTCGCATATACAAGATAGGTAAATGATCTTGTTTACGATTTGAACATAATCAGAATTAAAAAAATACGACAACTAATAGCGTTAGCTATTGTTCCGATTTAATTTTAATTTAATATTTAGATATAATTTGTTTAACCCTAAATGATTTTTAGAAATATTTTGAAGTATTGTGCTTTAAAAAAATAGTCCCTGGTAAATAAATTGGTATTTAGGTTATACAGATGACCCAAATAATTCTTTTTACAATTTGGGCATAACCAGGGTTAAGAAAATAGAACCATTAATCCCTATAGCATTGTCCGAATTGACTCCAATTTAATTTTTGAAGTCATTTGATGTACTGAAAATTATTTTAAAAATTTTTCTGATGTATTGTTTTTTAAAAAAATTGTCATATCTCACTCTAATACGGTAATCTATTATTCGAAAATAATTTAAAATTGGTATTTAGGTTATACAGATGACCTAAATAATTATTTTTACGTTTTGGGCATAACCAGGGTTAAGAAAATAGAACCATTAATCCCTATAGCATTGTCCGAATTGACTCCAATTTAATTTTTGAAGTCATTTGATGTCCTGAAAATTATTTTAAAAATTTTTCTGATGTATTGTTTTTTAAAAAAATTGTCATATCTCACTCTATTACTGTTACCTATTATTCGAATATAATTTAAATTTAGTATTTCGCATATACAAGATAGCCAAATAATCTTTTTTACGGTTTGAACATAACCAGAATTAAGAAAATAAGATAACTAATAGCGTTAGCTATTGTTCCTATTTAATTTTAATTTAATTTTTAGACATAATTTGTTTAACCCTAAATGATTTTTAAAAATATTTTGCTGTATTCTGTTTTAAAAAAATAGTCATATCTCACTCTATTACTGTTATCTATTATTCGAATATAATTTAAATTTAGTATTTCGCATATACAAGATAGCCAAATATTCTTTTTTACTGTTTGAACATAACCAGAATTGGGAAAATACGATAACTAATAGCGTTAGCTATTGTTCCGATTTAATTTAAATTTAATTTTTAGATATAATTTGTTTAACCCTAAGTGATTTTTTAAAATATTTTGATGTATTGTGTTTTAAAAAAATAATCATATCTCACTCTAATACGGTAATCTTATTTCCTTTATAATTATTCGAATATAATTAAAAATTGGTATTTAGGGCATACAAGATCACCCAAATGATCCTTGTTAAGTTTTGGACATGGACCAGGATGAAGAAAATCGACAACTATTAGCTATAGCTATTGCTTCGATTTGATTTCAATTTAATTTTTAGATATAATTTGTTTAACCCTAAATTCTTTTTAAAAATTGTAAAGTATTGTGTTTTAAAAAAATACTCATATCTTACTCTATTACGAATATCTATTATTCAAATGTAATTTAAATTTGGTATTTAGGTTATACAAGATGGCCCAAATTATTCTTTTTACGATTTGGACATAACCAGGGTTAACAAAATAGAACAATTAATCCCTATAGTATTGTTCTATTTGACTCCAATTTAATTTTCGAAGTTTATTTGATGTACTGTAAATTATTTTTAAAACTTTTCTGATGTATTATTTTTTTTTAAAAAATAGTCATATCTCAATCTATTACTGTTACCTATTATTCGAATATAATAGTTTTTTAAAAAAATAGTCATATCTTACTCTATTATTGTTATCTATTATTAAAATATAATTTAAGTTTAGTATTTAGCATATACAAATTAGCCAAATGTTCTTTTTTACGGTTTGAACATAACCAGAATTAAGAAAATACGATAACTAATACCGTTATCTATTATTCGAATATAATTTAAAATTGGTATTTAGGTTATACAAGATGACCCAAATGATTCTTTTTACGTTTTGCACATAACCAGGGTTAAGAAAATAGAACAATTAATCCCTATAGCATTGTCCGATTTGACTCCAATTTATTTTTAAAGTTCATTTGATGTACTGTAAGTTATTTTTAAAATTTTCCTGATGTAATATTTAAAAAAAAATAGTCATATCTCACTCTATTACTGTTATCTATTATTAAAATATAATTTAAATTTAGTATTTAGCATCTACAAGATAGTCAAATGATTTTTTTAGGGTTTGAACATAACCAGAATTAAGAAAATACGATAACTAATAGCGTTAGCTATTGTTCCTATTTAATTTTATTTTAATTTTTAGATAAAATTTGTTTAACCCTAAATGATTTTTAAAAATATTATTGTGTTTTAAAAAAATAGTCATATCTCACTCTAATACCGTTATCTATTATTTGAATATAATATAAAGTTGGTATTTAGGTTATACAAGATGACCCAAATCATCCTTTATAAGTTTTGGACATAATTAGGGTTAAGAAAATAGAACAATTATTCCCTATTGCATTGTCCGATTTGACTCCAAGTTACTGTTATCTATTATTCGAATATAATTTAAATTTAGTATTTCGCATAATCAAGCTAGTCAAATGACCTATTTTACGGTTTGAATATAAGCAGAATTAAGAAAATACAATAACTAATAGCGTTAGCTATTGTTCCGATTTGATTTCAATTTAATTTTTAGATATAATTTGTTTTACCTTAAATGGTTTTAAAATTATTTTGAAGTATTGTGTTTTAAAAAAATACTCATATCTCACTCTATTACGCTTACCTATTATTTTAATGTAATTTTTCGATTTACCTCCAATTTAATTTTTGAAGTTCAATTGATGTACTGTAAATTATTTTTAAAATTTTTCTGATGTATTGTTTTTTAAAAATAAATAAATAATATCTTTATTTAGCAAAAGCTACATTTAATAAAAACATAAATAAAAAATAAAGTAAAAGTATAAGTTGGCCATAACTGTATCAGGACACTCCGGTTTGTCCATGGATGGTCTCGGTAATCCAGAGACAGCATCCCGGTTCCAGAAATATCCTGTCAGAGGTAGACCATAAATTAAAACTAGACTTAACCTAAACATTATTTTAAACATTTTTTCCTTGCCCCACTTATTAAAAGCACAGTTAATTGTTGTTTGCCTTATAATAATAAAAATAACGTCGACTCAGGTTGATCGAGTCGGTTCGGTTACAATCAGCCGATGACACACATTTGGAACTTGGTTGACCTTGCCGACTAGATACATTGGTCCCCTCGTGTAACACTTAGAAATGCTTCGGTAGTTCCAAGAAGCTGTAACCAGTATCCCGGTTGGCCCAAAAATACCCAGTCAACAGATAAACCAACAATCAAGATGATGATTGGAGCGGAAACAATGCATACTATAGTAAAACTTAATAAACTACATAATTAAAATAACATAAGAAAATAACAAACACAATTTTACTTATTCATAATAAATTTTCTCAAGAGCCCTCTGAATTGATTCAAAGTAATAACATTTTTGATGTTAGCAGGCAAGTTGTTAAATAGGAATAAACCTTTGTATAGAACTGAATTATGCATTTGGGTTGTGTTACATCTGTCGACTAGTATGAAGTCTATACGATTTCTCGTATTATAGTTATGTATATCTCCAAAAACTCTTAATTTATTACAAATATAATCGGGGAGCATCTGATGTTTTAATTTAAAAATAAACAAATAAACGTTATACAAAATTCTTTGATGTACAGACAACATATCTAGGACACCCAACATAGAGACAACAGGCGTGTAACGATTACAATTTAGAATCAGTCTCATAGCCCTATTTTGAATTCTTTCTAGTTGGTCAATTCTATACTGTGGCAAGTTAAACAATAATGTTGAACAGAACTGTAAATGAGGAAGAGCAATGGCGTTGTAAAGTTTTAATTTGATGTACATTGACAAATTTTTTCCAATTCTTGTGATAAATCCAACTTTTTTTGAAAATTTTCTCATTACATAATCTGCATGAGCATGGAAATTCAGATTGGCATCGAAAATTGTTCCCAAATATTTAATTTCTTTGGCATACAAAATACTTTCCCCATTCACAGAAATCTGTATATTGCCCATGTCTATAGAACTTAATCTAGATTTCTTGCCAAATATACAAAACTTGGATTTACTTGCATTTAAACTTTAATTGGTAATTTAAACTAAAATTGGTATTTAGGGTATACAAGATGACCCAAATTATGCTTTTTAAGTTTTGAACATAACCAGGATAACGAAAATCGACAACTATTAGCTATAGCTATTATTTCGATTTGATTTCAATTTAATTTTTAGATATAATTTGTTTAACGCTAAATGATTTTTAAAAATATTTTGATGTATTGTTTAACAAAAAAAAAATACTCATATCTCACTCTATTATGCTAGTAATATTCACAAACCATACTAATACTGCTGATTAGTGCTGAGACACCCTAATTCCCTATATAAATAGAAAAAGTATTATTAATAAGTAACATTAGATCCGTGTCAAAGCTAGTTGCTGTTCGGCTAATTGTTCAATTTAAAGTTAAGTTTTAATTAATCACTTATAGTGTAACCCTTTTGTAGAAAATAAAAGTTTTTTTAAAAGGAAGTTTGCCGGCTTGTGTATTTAATTGGCGCTGCGAACAGGATAGGGCAGTTCTATTCTTTATCATTTACCGTTGAATAGAAATGATTTTTAAATCTTGGTGCCCTATATCCGATCTGAAAAATCTCCGGTGTCCAGAGAAATTTGGTGGAGCCAAAAGTCCTGCCGTGCTGCTAGTAACTGAAGACCGAGACCATCGACCGTGTTGCCGACGCCTTACCTTTCGGCCATTTCCCGAGACCTGGATCTTCAAGTCGACATTTCCTGAGGCCAATCCAGAAATTTCGGAAGTACAACTTTATGGATTCCTTGATTGTACTGTGAATAATTACTGAATTGCCATATTTTATGCTTTTATTTACTGCTATTTTAGGCCTAAATCTACAAAATCATTTACCGCAACTTTAAGGAAACATGGGCTTTCTTTAGGATTAAATACTATTAAGGAAAATAGTGAAAATCAAACCATAAGTTTAAGTGATGCGAACACTTCTGATAGCTTAGAAAATCTTTTTTGTAATTTAAATTTAAACGTAGAAGAATATCAAGAAGAGACAAATTTTAAATCTTTAAACATGGAAAACATTCGCTTCCATACATCTATTTTGCCCACTTTCTCAGGCTCTCAAAACCATTTAGAAAGTTTTTTAATTTCCATTGACAAATTTTATAGTTTATACCAAAGTGATAATAATGATCTGAACAATGTAGTTTTAGCCGCTATTAAAAGCAAATTAATAGATGAGGCACGTGATTTTTTATTGACAGGACCAGATTTAACATCCTGGCAAGAAATAAAAGATACTTTAAGGCGAAAGATTGGTGACCCAATAACTTATCATGTGCTATTGCAACAATTGCAATATTTGAAAATCAATAAAAAAAACGAAAATATTATGGATTTTGTAGAAAGATTAAAAACTTTAAGCCAAAGAATCTTTGCTAAAATTCAATGCGAAGTGTTGGATCAAAATTCAAGACTCATTTTAAATGATCAAGTTCAAAATACATCTGTTCTTATATTGACTGAAAATTCGCCTCAAACTCTACAAACTATGCTTATGATGCAAAAACCTACGACGTTAGACGACGCCCTAAAATATTTCTTAAATTATAATATGGTTCAATCACAAATAAATTTTACAAATTTTAACAACTCTTCTCATAATTTTAGACAATCCCAAAATAATGCATTTCAACCCCCACAAACAATAGTCAGGATCCTCAACCTTAGAATTCCTCCCATGAAATTCCCAGATCAAACTCCAAAACATATGAATCAACCCAACCCAACCCAACCCAATACCTCACAATTTAACAATAATTCCAGAAACTAGCCCTTCGAGAGTTCGTCAAAATCCCCCCTATAGCTAAAATTTTTTCAGACAATCTGGCCTCCCTAATTTTGCGTTTAAAGCTTAGAATATTGAAAGGCTAGAAGTAGCATACCGTGGAACTATGGGCAGGTTTGTTTGCTTGCAACATCTCTGATGCAATGATGCCAAATGCTCATAGAGAAATGGAAAAAATCACTTTATAATATCATAAAAATTTTCAGTTGTTTCCGAAGGCTCAAAACAATACTACTGCTCCCCTTTAATAAAATATCAAGCATTTTTTTAAAGAAATTTAATAAGATACTCTATATCGAAGTCAATATACATTAAATAAATGAAAATAAAGTACGAAGCAACGAGAAAACGGTAACGGAATCGCAACGCCGCTCGATCGCATTGTTGACGCCACCGATACAAGCACTCTCTACCAGTGACGTCGTCAACAAATATTTACCTGATAAATTTTTATTAATTATTATAGAGTTTGAGTATAAGTAATATTACCATTTACGAGCTATTTATGTGTTTTTTAACGGACTTCGTTACAGGAAGGTCCTAATAAAAGGCAGCATTTTTGTCAAAGCATTTTTATGGAAATTAAATATTTTAATAATATAATATTATAGACTTCTTAATAAATCATGTTTTAAGACACAAATTTTTATTATTTTGCATAATTTTATTGTTATATTGGATAAAACTCAGTTTTACATCACTTACTTTATATCACATAATATATACTTCTATGGTGCTGACTTTTTCAAAGGGACAGTATTGCTTCAGCGGAAAGAGTTAAAACTACAAGGATGTTCAAATTGTGAAGGAGTTGCAGGTTATAAGATTTTTATTATGAGTATTTAGCCTGTACAATGGTTTTGAGACATTTAACAGTGACCTATATAATACCTAATACCAATTATTATATGATATTAACTTATACTAAAAAACAAAGCTTACCTGAGAATAAAGACTATGTACAATAGATTAGATTAGATTAGATAGTATATTAGTAGAAATATACAAACAAGTACTTTTACAAGTCAAATAAAATATGTAGAATGTGGGGTTTTTCGAAAATCATGTTATTATTTCTTAAGTATTTTAATAATGACTTGAGAAATCTAATTCAATTTCTTTGGCGCAAATTTGTTTGTTGCAATCTTTGAATTTTAATTTTTTGTTCTTTATTTTTTTTTCCATAATTTGGTGACAAGTGATTTAGCTTTTGAAACGGTGGAATCATCAGTGCTTAGGTCCTCAGGATATCATTTTGATTTTACCCTAGAATAATATACACAAAAATACAGTATTAATTAAAAAGAAAAAGAAAAAATTATAATTTAATTATATATTATAAAGAATCTTTGTAATATCATACATTTGATTAATTGCATTTAATTAAACAAATATAACACAATAAAATACTATATCACTTTTAAATAAGATATATAGAATAGGATGATACATGGCATAAAACTAGTAGTCTATTTTGAGTGTATTTTTACCTTTTCCTTGGCAGAGTCAGGGAATGTGTAGCAGTTAAACAAAAACGGCTTGGATGAGAAATAGTAATTGTTGAACTAGACCCCACGGTAACTATTAATCTCAGATGCAGTTATTGTTGATGATGAATGATCAGATCTGTAATTATACAAAATTTGGTGTATCAAGAATATTAATCTATTTTAATTATCCATACTTGTCTATATTAGCTTCACTGTTTGTACTATATACCATTTTGGAAGCTAAAGAAGTTTTTGCACTCTTCAGGAAAACTTCCCCTGCAGCTTTGAAGGGTAAATCACTTGGCAAATTAACTGAATTATCGGCTGCTGTGTTTTTAACCAGTGCATCAGAAATCCTAGTAAAAAAATAGTTTTACACACATACTTAATTTAATAAGTATTAGGTATAAATAAAGCTTATATGAGTAACACTAATACTTTTTGTGACGATTTTTTTATACTAGAAAAATATATTTAAAAAAAATTACCTTTGAGGTAGAGCTGATTTTTTTAATAAAGTCTGGCTACTGATAATATTATCTTCCTTATATAAGAAATCACTTCTAAGGATGTGATCTGAATAAACAAATATGTTATTTTTAATTGTGTTGATTTCCATTAATAAAATCCATTGTTCCCTGTGGGCATATATTAGGCAATCTATAATAAGTATTTGATATTTAATCAAAAAGCAAAAAAAATTACAGTAATAAATTAATATGTGGTGCCAATTACTATATGTATTATTGTAAGTTACAATATGGTAAAACAAACGATAAATTATCGACCAAATTTTAGGGAAAGACTGTGGCGTTAACTTTACAGTGTTACTATTTTGCCAAGAGTTTGCAGACGGTAGCTCAGAATTATTGGAGGCTTGGGATTGTTCGAAGCTTCACTTATGACTGGCTATTAAAAAATATAATCTTGATTATAATTATTAAATAGAGGGCGCCACTTAGTTTTTTTTTTATAAATGAAAGAAAACTAAGAAAAAAGATTTGGTATATAGGTATCAATTAACAATTAAATGACCCTGGATAAAGTAGATTTAAAAAGACAAAAGAAAAATTATCTTAACAATACAACCAAATTATATTTACATCAAAGATAAGCATACACCTCATGTTCTAATCTGTTAAATGTTAATAATTTACTATAAATTAAAATATGAATAATGTTGATATGATTAAAATAAGTTTGACAAAAGTAATATTTAAATTATGATTAAGCTACTAGGTAGATTTCAGCACTTTAATAAATTGCAATTATTAAAGTTTTTAGAAAATATTTGTATTACGCAGGGGAAAGTTCATGAACCTTTTTTACCTAAGGCATATTAGCCTTGACCGAGTTATATCTACTTAACTACCAAAAAAGGTACTGAAAAATACTGAACAAAAAATAACTAAAAGTATAGATACGAAATTGACTTATTAAATTATGATATTGATTAATTATTTGTAGCAATAAATTGAAATTAAAGGTATATTAATAAAAATTTAAATAAGTGAGAAAAATCTATGGTTAATAATATTTAAATAAATGGAATAAACTGGCCGGTATATTCCTCCAAGAAATGAACGGCTGGCCTCCAAAATCGAGGCTGTGAATGTATGCCATTTGTAGCTTAGCTATCCGGACTGGGAATATCTAATACTAGCTCTAACTCTGGCTCCAGCTCCACAGCTTATAGCAATTTCCCGGGGAAATCAAAATCCTGCCGCCATCAACAATTGAAGAAGAATAAAGAGGAAAACGGAAAAGTAAAACCCTAAAACAACGATTGCCATTGTATTCACTGTGGATAAAAATGAAGGGCGTTCAAAATGTGACACACTCACATCAAAATCTCGGGCATCCTGCACCAGAATTATGAAATAAACAGTTCCCTAAAGGAACAAGATTAAGGACTATAAATTATAAACCATATTGGCCACTTCCTGCTTCACAAATTTCGGAAATAAAAAAACTGGCCTTTCACGTGTGCTTCTACCTGCGACACGGGAACAAGTTCTCGAAAAATGGATGCAGTACCGACTAAATAAGTTACGACCCCACCTCTCGCCTGACCTGTCAATGTCAATCCAATCCAATCAGAGAAAACATCAATCAAGACCAACCAGAAGAGTGACGGACCGTCAACAAAAAGCATGAATAATAAAACCAGGAGAGTGATGCGTTACAGTAGTAATGTGTCATTGACAGTGTGAATTTAAAGAAATATCGATAAAAAAAGTTGACTGAAATTATTAATATAATTATTGAAATTAATGAAATATCAATGGAGCGTTAGTGAAAATAAGAGTAGAAAAATAAAACGCTACATTTACCCCCTTCCTTGAAGAAAAAAAATTAGCTATGAAATAGCTGGTTTTTTTTTAACATTAAAAGTCTTAACAAAAAATTTAAACTATACTAGTTACCAATATCTAATAATACCAAAGAAAAATTCCCGGATAATTATTATCCCTTACTAAATAACAAACAATTCTGTTAATTATCCGTTCCACAATTTAAATAAACAAATTATTTCTAAAAATGGCATCTTCTCATATTAGCTCAATTCAGGATAACTACGTGTATCACCCGTTCCTAAAGGAAGACACAATCGGTATGGACATAAATTAGGAAACTCTTAATATCGAGGAAGGACACAAGTTGGTAAGACAATAGTGATCTTGAGAATACAGAAGTACTATAAAACTAACTTAAAGTAAATTTAAATTAAAACTTAAGCTAAAATTACAAAAAAACAAACTACCCTTTTTAGATGGCGGATTCCAGCAACTAGAAAGAAAACTGGCTGAGATAACTCAAGCACCAGATAATAAACACATGGGCAAAATTCATAACAGCAATATCGATTGCCACATTAAATACCCACTACAAAATTCTGTGTGCCCCCAAATCCATTTCTGAACGGCACTAGAATATATCTTACAGCATATACAGCCATAATCTAAAGCTTCGATAGAATTTGTTTTTCAATTGACTCACCCACATAAATATCCAAATTAATTTGAGGTGAGGAAGGATACCTTCGTATAGTCCTCTAATAATCCGACCATGGTCGAGACCACACCAACAAACAAACAAATCTACTATTGGTTTTTCATCACAGCATTCTGTGATAAAAAAAAATTAGACAAAATCCAATAATGAACAGTAATGTTCATCCTCTGTCAGGTTCACTGACCCCGAGAAGGTAAATAGGCCAAAAATATAACCTCAAACAGTCAAAGTTGACAATGGGTTTATAACCACCACTAGGTTATAACAACCCACAAAATACGGCCAAAAAAAAATAGTCAAAACTGACATAAAGTGTATACTCATTTACGGAGTATGACAACCATCAAAACATAGCCCTCGGCTATAAAAATTAAAAAGTCAAGTTTATGACATACTGTACATAACCACTAACAGGTTGTACCCAAAAAATGAAATATGGTCCAAATGACCAGATTATAACATCAAAAAAATAACAAATGGTAGAAATTCCAGAATGATGTCAATATTAGAAACAGGAATCTAAGTGATGATAACAATATATACATAATTTCCTAATACAACTATTCCAAAGAATCGTAATCATCATCAAGACCATTATTAAAAGGCTTTAAGTCTTTAATATGCCATTTACCGGCATTAGAACCATCTTCATTAGACAAAATATAAACCAGATTTGACAACTTTTTGCGGACAATACTGTGTACATACTTGGGAACTAGTTTAGAAGTAAACTTATCAACAGCGCTAGATAAAACTTTATTCTTACGCCAAACATGATGACCTACATTAAATGAGACATCTCTCTTACGCAAGTTGTAAGCTTTAGAGTTTCTCTCATAGGCAGTATGAAGTTTATTTTTTACCTCTGTAAATATCTCTTTCAAACCTTTCAGGTTCTCAGCATAAGTATTCCTATCTCCTGGGCAAATTTCCTCATCAATTTGAATATCCGTTCTAATTAACGTTCGTATAATAATTTCCTGATAAAGGAATATGCCTCCCATAAACTAAAAATGAAGGGGTGAAATTCGACTCCTTCAATATACGGACAAAACTTTTCAATATTAAAAAGGACAGCCAAGCACTCTCGCTCAACAACAGAATAATTTCTGTCAGTTTTAGTGAGAGACCTGCTTGCATAAGCAATAACCTTTTCTTTTCTTCCCCATCTATCATCTGAGTCAATACTCCTCCTAAACCTGTATCACTGGCATCACTCTGAACAACAAATCTCCTTGAAAAATCTGGTTGTGAAAGGATTGGTGACGAAACTAACAACTGCTTTATTTTGATAAATGAAGCCTCTGCGGCATCAGTCCATATAATTGATTGACCCTTTTTCCGTCCTTTAAGTAGATCATTAATAGGAGACATCAAAGTAGAAAAATCTTTGATAAAACGGCGATACCAGGAGCAAAGTCCTACAAAACGCTTAATTTCCGTAGTCGTCTTTGGACGAGGATAATTGATCAAAACAGAGACCTTATCTGGATCAGTCCTAAGAGAATTCGAACCCGCGATATAACCTAGGAATTTTAAAGAGGTTTTAAATAAATCACATTTTTCTAAATTGACCGTAAGTCCAGCCTCTTGCAATTTTTGCTTAATTTCACATAAGAGATTAATATGAGACTACTTGACCAGCAACAGTTCGCTGTTCCTCAGAAAGCTCTTCCAATGAAAACAAACCAGGACAACCACCTATAAAATCCAAAGGGAAATTCTCCAAGACATCAAGCTGATGACCACAAAAATCACTTCTAATATGCCACAAGCTATCATGAAAGTCTACTAAAATTCCAAACTGTTGCAGAATCACAACCAAAAATAAATGCTTGGGACAGAGAAGGTACAACTAAAGCATTCACAATCTCGCAATGATTATTAATATAGACAGGTAAATCAACAGTTTCTTTTACCACCTGCCTTTTACCATCAGCAGTACAAACATTTTTAAGCTCTGTCTTGTTAATTTCTAGTCCCAATTTATTTAAAATACCTAAACCCTTAGAGCCTACAACTGAAGAGGTAGCTTCATAATCAAGCAAAACTGTAATGGGCAAATCAAACAACTTTACATGTATATATGGTCTATTACCTAAAGGTTATTGATGAATAGGGGTGAAATTTGTTCTTGAGAGCAAACTTTATTTTTTATAATAGTAGTTTTCATGAAATCAGAAACCTTAGCAAGCCAATGTTCCCAGCTCAATTTGTTAAAATAGTTAGGTTTAAAATTTAAGTTTTTAAAAGATGTGTTTAATTTACATTTTTTACAATCTTTTACTTTGACATTTGGTTCTCCACATTTATATTTTATTTTTATTCTTCAAATATTCAGATTCTTCAAGTTTTCTGCAAAGCTCAGAAAGTTGAGAAATGGAATTAATTTCTATTAAAGCCAATCTATCAATGAAGTCAGGCAACAAATTATTTTTAACAAACTTAATCTTAGTACATTCTGCTGGCACATGAGAAAGCCTAGCAAAAAGAACCTCCAAATGAGCAATGAAAACTATAGTATTTTCTCCCTTCTTTTGCTTTCTTTTCTTAATTTGATCCCAAATTTCATCTTCTATATCATCATGTAAAAAATCTCTTTTTAATTTATTTACTAGGGAACACCAATCACCAACAGTTGACTTGACACTCCTAAACCACACAAATGCATCACCAATAAAAAATTCTGCTGCAGACTGAAATAATGTATCCTCAGATACATCTCGAGCCTGAGCCAATTCAGTTAAGGTTTCCAAAAAATTATAAAGTTTACGAGAATCTCCATTAAACTTAACTTGCCATTCACTAATAGGAACATTTCGAGTAGCACAATGGACTATTGGAGCAGCTACATTTACAACTGGAGTAGAGGAATGAGTTACTGGTTCTGAATCAGCATTGGGAAAAAATTTGTCAAAAAGATCAGCTTCAAGACCTAGACAAGTGGCTGTAATTTCCTGACTATAAGCTTGAATTTCTTCAGCTTTTTCTTCAAACATAGGAATTCTTTTAGCCCTACCAGCTGCATGAGACAAACGAGATTTCATTTGAGCAACAGTTGAATCAGAAGCTATACCCTCAAATTCTTCAATGACACTTGCAATGGAATCTAAACTCTTTTTAATGTCTGCTCTTTCCTTATCATAATCTAATTTAACTTCCTGTAAAGTTATGCTAGATCCCGGAGAAGCTTGTTCCTTTTTTAGAATTCTCAATAAAATCCTTCTTTTGTCAGCAACATTCCTAACAGTAGCAACTGAACGAATTTTCAATTCATAATCCAGTTCATGTTCTAACAAATGATTAGGTTGGAAATTATACAAATCCATGGTGTCAAAAAAAATTGATCTAAAGAATTAAAATTAAATCCAAAAAAAAATTAAATGTCTGAAATGACCTCACCTAAGAAACTTGATGGCATGAAATGAAATTGATCTAGGTTGATTTTATATGACAAAACAATATGAGACCACAATATCTCTCAAAAATTGTAGAATTAAAACAATGTCAGTGGCACAATGATGCATAAACCTTTGTTTAAGGAATGACTTTAAAAAAATTGTACAGACAAATTTAAACTTTTAGTGAGCCAAAACTAATGTTTTTTCTAAATATGGAATTGCTTAATTGTTCAAATTAAACACAATTGTAAATAGTCTGAGTTGGTTCTACTCTGTAGATTTGAAAAATTGCAGTATTAAATGTTACTGTATGTAATAGCACTCATTAGTTTTGGGTATATCAAAATTGAAGAATAATAGTTTTAAAACAATTTATTAATCTGTATCACCTTGTATAACACATGCATATGTTACTCATAAATTATATTCCTTCCAAAAACTATAAGTCAGAATAGCATTTCAAATCCTAAATACATTTGCCATATAGAAACCTAAATGAAGTGGTGACACCATGTATAGTTAAAATGTGAATTTCCACAACTATCCAAAAAAATTTAAATTTACTCAGCAATACTTCCGGAATCCAGAATAATAAAGGAAGTGAAATGTTTACAAGTATAAACTTCTCAAGGTTTAATTTAAAGATATTTATAATAAATATTTTACTTTTCTAATTGTGATCCATTACAATTCAATCCATTACAATCATTAAAGATATCTTGTCCCTAAAAAACTATTAAAATCCTCTTAATGTCCCTGAACACTATGCAAGTAAGTACATACTTTCTTATACACCCAACATATACTCAACACACTGTATTGTCACAAATTGTCAAATCATAGTCCTTAACAAGGATACCTCGAAAAACAATAAATATCATATATAAACACTTTCCTAGCAAGGGTTTTCCTCCAATTTGTATACACTCTGTATACCAACAATTACTAATAAAATTATGGCCAATAAATTATAACCAAAGTTGATATTTGCATTACTCAAAAACATTAAGCATTACTTGAGATTCAAAGCACTCTAAAACTCCACCCATCAATATTTTGAAAAAATTAAGTGATTCTTAAAATAGATCAATAAAAATAGCCAATCTGGGCCCCACGTTTATGGGCGTCATTTTCTACGGCGTTAACTTTACAGTGTTACTATTTTGCCAAGAGTTTGCAGTTGATTGATATTGGAGGCTTGGGATTGTTCGAAGCTTCACTTATGACTGGCTATTAAAAAATATAATCTTGATTATAATTATTAAATAGAGGGCGCCACTTAGTTTTTTTTTTTTATAAATGAAAGAAAACTAAGAAAAAAGATTTGGTATATAGGTATCAATTAACAATTAAATGACCCTGGATAAAGTAGATTTAAAGAGACAAAAGAAAAATTATCTTAACAATACAACCAAATTATATTTACATCAAAGATAAGCATACACCTCATGTTCTAATCTGTTAAATGTTAATAATTTACTATAAATTAAAATATGAATAATGTTGATATGATTAAAATAAGTTTGACAAAAGTAATATTTAAATTATGATTAAGCTACTAGGTAGATTTCAGCACTTGAAAAATAAATTGCAATTATTAAAGTTTTTAGAAAATATTTGTATTACGCAGGGGAAAGTTCATGAACCTTTTTTACCTAAGGCATATTAGCCTTAACCGAGTTATATCTACTTAACTACCAAAAAAGGTACTGAAAAATACTGAACAAAAAATAACTAAAAGTATAGATACAAAATTGACTTATTAAATTAAGATATTGATTAATTATTTGTAGCAATAAATTAAAATTAAAGGTATATTAACAAAAATTTAAATAAGTGAGAGAAATCTATGGTTAATAATATTTAAATAAATGGAATAAACTGGCCTGTATATTCCTCCAAGAAATGAACGGCTGGCCTCCAAAATCGAGGCTGTGAATGTATGCCATTTGTAGCTTAGCTATCCGGACTGGGAATATCTAATACTAGCTCTAACTCTGGCTCCAGCTCCACAGCTTACAGCAATTTCCCGGGGAAATCAAAATCCTGCCGCCATCAACAATTGAAGAAGAATAAAGAGGAAAACGGAAAAGTAAAACCCTAAAACAACGATTGCCATTGTATTCACTGTGGATAAAAATGAAGGGCGTTCAAAATGTGACACACTCACATCAAAATCTCGGGCATCCTGCACCAGAATTATGAAATAAACAGTTCCCTAAAGGAACAAGATTAAGGACTATAAATTATAAACCATATTCCTGCTTTCTCCCACTGGCCACTTCCTGCTTCACACATTTCGGAAATAAAAAACTGGCCTTTTACGTGCGCTTCTACCTGCGACACGGGAACAAGTCCTCGAAAAATGGATGCAGTACCGACTAAATAAGTTACGACCCCACCTCTCGCCTGAGCTGTCAATGTCAATCCAATCAGAGAAAACATCAATCAAGACCAACCAGATCGATAAAAGAAGTTGACTGAAATTATTAATATAATTATTGAAATTAATGAAATATCAATGGAGCGTAAGTGAAAATAAGAGTAGAAAAATAAAACGCTACAAGACAAAATTAACTTTATACATAGATATCAATATCTAAATAAATTTCAAAATGCTTTAAAGGCAATAAAAAATTAGTAATTTCATCTATCTACCTAATATCTATATTAAAAAAACATAACTATACTTTTATTTTATTAATTGAAACTTCCTTTTTTAAAAACAATACGTTTAATTAAAAAGAAGAATACAATTAAAGCAACTTACAAACTAACATGGAGTTTGCTTAAAGACTACCGTTTAATGACTAATTTGCGCCTGCAAAGCAACTGGTATATATATAAAATAAATGCTGAACAAGCTGGATGAAGCGAAAGAGAATGAATAAAAATATACATAGGCATAAATGGCCATATAACTCCTCCCCTCTTTAGGTCTCAGAAAACCGGGGTTGGTTTTTGAGGGATGTTAATTCTATGTCCATTTTTACATTATTCCTATGTTTCCTACAATAGTAATAATACATACATGCTACAAGAATAATTATAATAATTATAATTATCAATAATGTGATTGATAGTCCTGAATTTACAATATCGAAATCTTTCAGAGGGTGTACAGATAATCGCTGAGCGTTCTCTAAATCTTCTTTTATGTTTTCAAGATTGATTTCTGTAAGTTCCAGAGGTTCAATATTTTGTACTAATTGATCGTCAATAGTTATTGAAGGCAATTTAAGTCTTAGACTAATAGTTTCTGGTTCTTGTGAATCATAAACCTTGTCTTTAATTTTTACATTGCATTCCGAAGGAATAATAAGGGATGGTTTATTAAGTGTTTCAATGCTGTGTTGATTTGGACATGTAAGGTAAATGTTTTGTTCTAGAGCTGGAATTACTATGATAGAATTATCACTTAATTGTGTAGCAGATGTATCTGTGTATTTAACAGGTATCATAGGGCAATGGCTTGTCAAGTTAATAGTTTGAATGATACAAGGTTCATTCTGACTCAATAGGTAATTTTGGCATAAAAACATGTCTTCTATTTTATAACAACTTTCTTTCACGTTGTAAAAATCATTACTTGATCTTAATAGATAGGGGTTGTTAATTTTTACTATTTGCCTATTAATGGGAATTGGATAAATGTGATAAAACATATAGGGATTATTAGATATTAAAGGGATCCCTACGTAAAATATGATTAGGTCGTTTTTTATGGTTACATCCGCATGTGCGACTTCATAATATTTGATAATATTATCAAAAGGAATTCTGGTTTTTGGGTCAAGTTTCATAATGATGTCATTTAACTGCTGATATTTAAAAATGCTATGGTGCATGATGTTAATTTCGGCGAAGGTTATCGCGGTTTGTACATTGTTGTACGTCTCATATAATATGCGAATATTATTTTCTACATTGTCGAGTAAGAGAATAAAATAAGATGTTATGGTGGCGGATTGTGTTAACTGTTTCAAATCATTGACCTGGGTCATTAACTTTTGTTGATTGTTTTTAATATTACTCAGCTGTAAGTCTATATCTTTGGTTAAATTTTTAACAATGGTCTGGGTTAAAGAAATATCATGGTGTAAGATATTTTGATTGTCTTGCAGGGTTTTAATATATTTATTATAACGTTCTGCATCATCATCGTCTAGGGTTCCAAACAAGAACTTTTGAGCTTTACCAATAATATTAAATAATCCTCTTTTAAATCTCGTTTGTGGTGTGGTATAATGTTCAATAAATAATTCAATCGATTTTATTTGATCGAATAAGTTATTTGTTCTGGTTAAGAGTAATTTATATAGGGAATAATAGGGTGATGTTACGCTAATATTGCCAAGGGTCTTATTGATTTGTAATAGGGTGGATTTTGTTATATCTAGGCAATCCTTCATATTAGTTAAATTTACATGATAGTATACATGATGGTAATTGGTAACTATATAACTATTTCCTTGATAGACTGGCAGCAAGGGATTGGTTAATTCTTCTATTTTATATTGAGCGTCTATTCCGATTAGTAGTGGAAGTAATAAGATTATTACAATCCTCATTTCCGTTCCTGAAAAATAATTACGAACGTCGTTTAATATTTTTAGGATGTCTTTGACCTTTAAATTTGGTTATTTTATATTTTGGTTGTAACTTCTGAGGTAATTTCCGCGGAGTACCTACTAATTGATTAGTAGCTTCGGGAATTTCTGGCTCATTTTCGCGTTTCTTGTTTAGTTTAGATAGAACATTTGCCTTTTTAGCATTTAATTTTGAATTAATATTTTCATTTAATTCTTTGAAAATTTCGGCAAGTTCATATACGTAATCAGTTTGCATTTGGTTAATATCTTTTTCGAAATTTAACTGATAGTTCAAGTTTCCTTTAAGAATTTGAAACGGAGTATACTCGTGTGAAGAGTGGATGCTATTATTATAATTTAATATTGCTATATCTACTAATTCTTGTATAGTTTTACTTCTATGATCATTTCTAAGAGCAATAAGGCTTTCCTGAAGGGTTGAGTGGAATCTTTCAACAGGTGAATTCGAGTTGGGGTTATAAGGGGTGGTGAAGTGTAGTTCGATTCGATAAGTTCTACATAAATCTTGAATTAGATTACTCTTAAAAGATGTTCCGTTATCTGTTGTAATTTTACAGGGGGTTCCGTGATGTGAAAAGTATTTTATTAAACTTTGACATATCTCTATAGAGGTTTCGTTTATAGGATATGCTGTTGCGAATTTAGAGAAATTATCGATTAGGGTTAAATATTTTTGTCCAGATATGGAATAAATATCCATGTAAATATGTTCAAGAGGTTTTAATCCTGTTGGTGTAGGCTTATAAATTACTTTATATGGATGTCGATCGTATTTTGTCTTTTGACATGTTTCACATGTATTTACCAAATTAATTACATCACGCTCTAAGCTTGGCCAATAATATCGTTGTTTGATATTTTTAATATTTTCCGTAATTCCTCGATGTGAAGTTTTCGTCGTGTGGTATCTCTCGATAACTTCTTTTTGTTCATCAGGGGTTAAAATGTCTTCTAATAGGGTGTTTGAAATTAATAACTTATACGCGTTATGCTTAAACGTTTCCTGAAATATTCTTATGACAACTGGTTCTAATTCTTTGTTTTGAAAAAACAAACAATAAGTATCGGGTGGTAAGTTGTCTCTGAATAGGATTTGTATTTCATTAGTTATAGGGTTGTTATTTATAAAAATTATAAATCTCTTTTTTGTTTCAAATAATCGATCTTTCTGTATGTATGGCTTTTCTTTAGTTGTCCATTTAAAAATTATTTGGTTTTTAAATGTATTTATCGATTTATTTACATATGGTGCTTCTAAGATTGGGTCTTCTTGTGACGTATGCACCGTATCTGTTTCTGAGTTGTCTTTCTTGTATTTATCCTTTTCTAGTTGTTCTAATGTCAACTTTTCCAATGAACTAGCTGTGTCTGTTTCTGAATTATCTTTTCCTGGTATGTCTACTATTTCCTTTTTACTTGTAGTAGGTTTTGGTGATTCTTGTTGTGGTAGGTTAGGTAGTTCATTAACCTTTGGTTGATCAGCTGGTCTTAATAAAACATTAGAGATTATATTTATTTTCTTTTTTTCTTTCTTTTTCTTTGGTCGTTCAAATAAGTTTTCTTGTGTATCAAAGAAATGTTTTATCTTATCATGCCATGTATATTGGTCGTAATCTTCGTTATCTTCACAAGTTGCTGACATATGCGTGGGTGATGGTTTTCTTATTTCCATAGGATGAATTTCTCTTGGTGGTCTAGAAAGTGCATCGGCATTGACGTTGTGTTTTCCTTTTTTATATTGGATGGTATATTCGTATTCTTGGAGTTTTAATCGCCATCTTATCAATTTTGAATTTGGTTCCTTAATCGAAAATAGCCACTGTAGTGGTTTATGATCTGTCACGATGGTAAATTTTCGACCAAATAAATATGGACGGAAGTATTTTGTTGCCCATACAATTGCCAATAATTCTTTCTCTATTGTGCTATAATTACATTCTGCTGTGTTTAGCGTTCTACTTGCATAAGAGATAGGTAAATCTGATCCGATGGATCCTTGAGATAAAATTGCTCCATTTGCATATTCTGATGCGTCAGTTGTCAAGATGAAAGGTTTATTAAAATCGGGGTACTGCAATATTGGATCGTTTGTTAAAATGTTTTTGCATAATTCAAAAGATGTACGAAATGCCTTATCGTGGACTATTTTTGCGTTCTTTTTTAAGCAGTTTGTCAATGGTTTTGTAATTTTTGCGAAGTCTTTTATGAATTTCCTATAATATCCAATGAGACCTAAGAAGGATTTGATTTCTTTTGGTGTATTTGGTATTTTAAAGTTTTTAACAGCTTCTATTTTGCGAGGGTTGGGTTTAACACCTTCCGCAGTTACTATATGTCCTAAGAATTCGACTGTTTTTTGTAGGAATTCTGACTTATCTAGTTGTATTTTCATGTTGTGCGACATAAGTCTTTCAAATACTAATTTTAAGGAATTCATATGTTCTTGTAAGCTGGTAGAGAAAATTATAATATCATCCATGTAAACTAAACATATTTTTCCTAATAAACCACGTAATATGTTGTCCATTGTACGTTGAAATGTAGCAGGTGCATTACTTAATCCGAATGGCATACGTGTGTACTCATAATGTCCATGTTCGACATTGAATGCAGTTTTTGGGATGCTTTTAGGGTCCATTTCTATTTGATGGAAGCCGCTAGCAAGGTCTAATGTGGTAAAGTAGTTGCATTTTCCTAATTTGTCCAATATATCAGTGATGTTAGGTATTGGATATCTGTCACTGATCGTCTTCTCATTCACTTTTCTATAGTCAATCACCATTCTCCATTTCTTTTGTCCTGTTGCATCTAACTTCTTTGGTACTATCCATACTGGTGAACTCCATGGCGAATTAGATGGTTGAATTATTCCGCTGTCTAACATTTGTTCTATTTGTTTGTTTATTTCCTCTTTATGAATATAGGGATACCTGTAATTTTTTGTATATACTGGAATTTCATCTTTGGTGTTTATAACGTGTTTAACTTGACTAGAGAATGTTAGTATGTCTCCAGGTTTATGTAAAATACTACTATATTTGTTAATTAATTTAAAGAGTTGTTCTCGTTCCTCTTTATTTAGGTGTTCATGACGTAACAAGGTTTTTAAATCTAATGGTTCTGTACATTTAGATTGACTAGAATTTTCGCCTATTTGTATATTAAAGATTTCAAAGTTGTTAAGTTCAATTGGTTCAATCGGAAATCCATTATCTAAATTTCCTTCTAAAGCTATGTATCTTTTCGAACGATTATAAATATCTACAGTATAGGAACTTTCTTTAATTGTAACAAGAGTGGGTTGAATTTCAATTTCACCGTCAAAGTAATATGGAACAAACCATGTTGTATCTTCAGGTAAATTTGTCTTAATCGGGGTTTTTTGTATAGTCTCTGGTGGTATTTCGACAATAAATTTTTCAAAATCCTGTCTATACTTAAATGGAATAGTTAAATAATCATTGTATAGGGTTTGATTTTGTAGATCGATATTTAGATTTAATTTACGAAGATCTTTTATACCTAAAATTCCGTCAAAGTAATCATGAAAAGAGTATAGAATAAATTCGATGGGTTCTGAAATAGCAAAGCTTGCGAATAAGGGTATAAGAGCTTTATATTTAGCTTTTTGCGAACCTGTACATGTTTGCAGGGTGCTAATATAAGGTCTTATGGTTTCTGGGAAAAACATTTCTACTATGGAGGGTCTAAGTAATGAAGCATGTGAGCCTGTATCTATTAATAAACGAATCTTAGAATCAGGGCTCTTGATTTCTATAAAGGGTAGTTTATTTACTTGAAAGCTATTTAATGTTAGGCATGGTTTTGTTTCTCCGAGGCTTGGATATGAAAATTTTCGAATTGATCTGTTAGATCTTCTTCATAAGATTGTAATTGATTATTATCGAGGTTTTCATATTCTTGCTCATAGTCACAAAAATCAGAAAAATTAGGGTTATCATGATTAATTGAGTAATCATCTTGAGGGTAAGAGAAATTTAAATCAGTATTTTCAAGATGAGCTAAATCGTGTCTCATTTGAGGTTGAGGAATTTTTCTTGGTTGAACACTCACTCCGGACATAGGTTTTGAAAATTGAGATTTATCTGAGGTATATTGTATACCTGACATTGGTTGTGGAAATTGATTTTTATTTTGTTGAGGGTTTCTTTGAGAGAAATTTTGATTTTGTGGACCTTGGGGTCTAACAAAGTTTTGATTCTGTTGTCTATAATTGGGATTAAATGGTCTATAATTACTATATTGATTCTGAGGTTTTGGAATCTGACTCGGGTAATGTTTATTTTGATTGTGATTGTGTTGTGTTCTTTGTATATTATTTTGAGGTTGATTTAAAGGTTTTTGTGTATTTTGTTTGTGTGGGTTGTGATTTTGTAAATAGTTATTTTTAAAATGGTTCTGACTGATTAATATTTCATAATTAGTAATTATGTCAATTGCCTGATCTAGAGTTTGAGGGTTTTGCACTATCAATAATGTTCTTAATTCACTAGAGATATTAGCAAGAAGATTTTGAGTTGCTGTTAGCTCGTTTTGATTTATAAGTATAGTTCTGGCTTCTATATTATTTATTTCTGAACAAATTTTATTATTAATTTTATTTACTAAAGCTTTTATTCTTTGAATGTAGTCATTTGTTGACTCATTCTTTCTAGTAAGGAAAATCAATTGTTGTTGTAGATTTGCTCTAGTTATAGGGTCACTAAATTTTTATTGTAAGGCTAATTTAATTTCATCCCACGAATTCAAATCGCTTCTAGTAAGTAAAAAGTTTTTCGCTTCTCCTATGATTTTACTCTTAATGGCTAAAATAACATATTCCTGTTGCGATGGATCTGCATTGTAATATCTTGTGTGAAATAAGTTAATTTGGTTAATGAAAGTATCTAACCGTGATGGCGTACCGTCAAACGTTTTCAAAAGGGTTACAGTGGATCGCAAAGCATCAGCCATATTGTTATTATCTGATTTCGAATTAAAATCTAAATTATTTACAGTGGAACTTTCTGCAAAATTTTCGTTATTTACAAGACCTAGGGTTACTAAGCTATTCGCAGAAATTTCAGCGTATTGTTGTTCTAAACCTAAATTGCTAGAATCGTTTTCAAAAATTGTAGTTTCAGTACTACGACGACTAACTCTTGGATAAGTTATATCACTTAACCGATCATTAAATTTTTTCATTTATAAAACATGTGTTTCAATCTTAATTAACAAGATGTACAACTATAAGAAACAATTCTGTAAACACTTACAATTGAAAATTTCTCAGTTTCGTTCTTGTATCAACCGTCTGCTGCTGCTGCCGTAGATGGTTGTAGTGGACACTAGCATACGCCAAATTGTCCTACTGGCCTCTCACAATGGCGAACCAATAATTGAGATGATCTGCCAGGAGCCAAAAATGTAGTCTTGTTGCCTGAGATGTTCTAGATCCTTCTTTAACTGTTGAAACAGACGAGCGTTGAACTCAATCGATCGGATGCTATCACACACACTAAGTATCTAGTACTACTGACTATAAGATACTGGTAAGCACTGATAACTATCACTTAGCACTGACACTAGCACTCACGTACTCACTGAGTATTCGCGTACTCAATTTTCGTGTTACTCGAAATGGATCAACTTTTTCGCTCTTAAAGGATCCTACCGACTGCGCCACTTTTATTTTATTAATTGAAACTTCCTTTTTTAAAAACAATACGTTTAATTAAAAAGAAGAATACAATTAAAGCAACTTACAAACTAACATGGAGTTTGCTTAAAGACTACCGTTTAATGACTAATTTGCGCCTGCAAAGCAACTGGTATATATATAAAATAAATGCTGAACAAGCTGGATGAAGCGAAAGAGAATGAATAAAAATATACATAGGCATAAATGGCCATATAACTCTATATAGGTACATTTAAAAATATAAATATTTTGGTATTTTACGCACACTTTCACATTCAAGTTTTTATTAGGTTAATATCTATAAGATCCCCTATTCTACGTTTATGATTATGGTAACCCTATGATGTGATGTTATGAAGGTATCGGTACTTACTTGTGAAAAGATCGGCTGGAATCACCTTTTTATCATGATACGGCACAAACGAGACAAGTTTTTGCCATCCTAGCAATTTAAAAAAACACTAAAATGTGGCCTTTTTCCTTTTTAAACCAAAAATTAATGAAAATACACGCATTCCGAAAATAAACAAAGAGGCCGTTTGACAGATGACACTACGCGTATACTACGAGTCGAACATGGTGCAGTGTATCGAGTAGACGCATGTGCGTGCTCTCTGCTTGTTTTAGTTAAATTTCAGTGTTATTCGCAGAATTTTTGCGTTTAATGTGTAGTTCTCTTTGATTTAATTTCCCCATAAGTGCGTTTTTTTTCTGTGGAAAAGAAGACCTGTGTAAAGATGCCTCCAAAACCAGCCGTAACAATAACAAGCCTAAATGCTCGAGTCGAAGACATGGCGGCGGAATTTACTAAGACTATGGAAGCCTTTAAATCGCAACTCAGTCAACGAGGTAAGCCTTCTACTGTCGACTTAAGTAATGAGGATCAAAACCTATTAGCAACATTTAACTTATTTGAAAGAAACATAAATGACTCCTTGGATTCATTAAAAACTGACGTTATGCTGTTAAAAAAGGAGCAAGAAATTATTAGGCGCCATATTGACAACTTTCAACTTAAATCAAACAAACATTCTCTTCTTTTTCATGGACTCAAGGAAGATTCAGTTAATGACGTATATACTTCTGTAATAAATGTATTAAGTAACAAACTATCTGTGAATTTATCAAAAAAACGACATAAGCAATTGTTACCGCTTAGGCAGAAAGGATGCAAAACATTCCAATGATCGGCCCAGGCCTCTGGTTATTAATTTTTGTCAACAATGGGCGCGCGACCTTGTGTATTTTAATAAAAGGAAACTGAAAAATAGTCCATATTTAATGTCGGAACTGTTAACTCCGGTAAATCTGCGAATTTTTAAAGGAGCGAAATCGATTTACGGCAACTCTACCTGGACTTTTGGTGGTCTAGTGTACTTTGTTGACTCTAGTGGTGTGAAAAAGCTGATAAAAAGTGAATCTGAATTACCGACTTCTGAAGGGTCGTAAATTAAAAGTAAGAAATCGCCCTTTCTCTAATTTGTACTAGTGATATTATTATTGTTACTAAATATGTACTGTTTGTTGTATGTCATACGTGTATTATCAGGGTACTAGTTGTTTTTCATTCTTTAAATTAACCCTAATATTGTAACAAAAGGGCAAGGTTTTTATTGCAGGGTTCTGTTTTTCTTTTTGTATTAGTATTTATATTTAATGGGGATTCCGCATTGGATAACTAAATTTAATATTTAATATGCAGTACTGTATTTTTTGGGAGTTTTTTTTTTCCCTTTCTTTTTTCTTTTGCATCTTCACGTACTTTTTTCTTTTGGGTATAATATTGTTAATATTATCTTATAAATATTCATTTAACGATTTATAGATTTGAGGAAAGTCTATCTCTAGTACTTCTAGATTTAATTACTGGTGTAAAACACTAAAATGAAAATCTTTATTTTTGTTTTGAATTAAAGGAATATATACTGTATGTATTTTTTTTTGAAGCATTGAGCAGCATGAAATAAACTTATCGATTGTAGGGAGAAAGAGGAGAGAACTAATTGGGGTCATACAGGATTGTTTATAATTCTGCTGTTAGGTAATATTATTAGTAGATTTTGGTATAGACAAATATTGTTGAGCCTTTTTAATACTATTAATTCTTTCTAATTTTGTTTGTGTGAGGGGCAGCTGATTACAAAGGTATACATATAGATACATATATATATATATATATATATATATATATATATATATTTTTTTTTTTGTTGATTGATTTTTATTTGTGAGTCGAGACATTATTATATTATTGTGTATTTCTAGCAGCGGCGATATGTTTTTTTTTTTTTTTTTTTTAAGATATCATTGAACTGACAATGAAGATTGCACATTTAAATGTCCGGTCCATATTCACTGGATTTCATGATTTTTCCCTTTTAGTCCAACAAAACAACTTCGACATAGTCATGGTAACTGAGAGTTGGTTAACGCCTAATACAAATCTTGAAATATTTAATATAGCTGGTTTTAAAGCCATTCGTAAAGATAGAGAGCATGGTAGAGGAGGTGGAATCTTAGCATATATTAAAAATACTATTCCCTATAATAAAATAGACTTTGATATTCAAGTAAGCAATTCTCTTGAGCATTTATTTATAAAGTTAAAAATTCGCAATCAAACGTACTGTATTGGAGTCTGCTACAGACCACCTAAGTCTAATATAACATCATTTGTATCAGACATTGATAATATTATGTCTTACATATGTACAAATTTTGATAATGTTATTTGTGTTGGTGACTTTAATGTAAATTTTTTTAACATTCCTAATCCAATTCTTACGTGCTTGGAAACATACAATTTAATACAAATTATTAATGAACCTACTCGTATAGCATCCACTTCAAGTACCTTGGTTGATCCTATTTTTATTTCTAAGTCATTGAGTCTCAAAGATTGTGGAACAGTTAATGCAGATCTAATTTCCGATCATAGACTTACATACTGTGAAATTTGTGCTCCTAAAATTAAAGTCACCCCAAAAATGTTAAATTACCGTTGTTTTAATACCTTCAATTATCAAGACTTTCTTAAAGACTTTCAGTCTTTGGAATGGCACTCTATAATAACAGAGAACAACATTGATGTTAAAATTAATATTTTAAATAGCTTTATCTTAACATTGTTTGATATGCATGCTCCACTAAAAACACGAAAAATCACAAAACCAAAAGCTGAATGGTTGACACCCAATTTAAGAATGCTTATTAGTGACAAAAATAAAGCATTACAAACTTTTAAATCCACAAAAAGCATTCAAAATTGGAACAACTATAAACAACTTAGAAATTTATGTGTTACTATGATTCGCCGGGAAAAACAAAACTATCTAAATCATATTACATCACAAAATAATAGCAATAAAACCTGGTTAACACTTCGACATTTAGACGTACATTTTTCTGATACTACAAAAAAAGATTTACCACCTCATGTTTCTGATCCTAATGCAATTAATGCTTATTTTGCACAATTTTTTCAAATCGTTAATAATAACTGTGACAACAAAATAAATTTTTATGACACAAACGTTTTTAGTGCAGCTAACCACTTTTCATTTGAGTTAACCGATGCTGCGGAAGTTAATAAAATATTACATAATTTAAGAAAGAATAGCTCGGGAGATGACGATATTTCTCTTAGAATGCTTAAATATTGTAGCCCGTACATTGATATTTTCCTGGTTCATATAATCAATTGTTGTTTTGAGCAAAATTATTTTCCACTTGCATGGAAAAGTGCCATTGGAATCCCACTAGCAAAAATTTCAAATCCTAATGATTTTTCCGATTTGCGTATCATAAGTATTTTACCTACAGCGTCTAAAATTTTTGAAAAAATTATGTATAAACAAATTTATGACTATTTCCTATCTAAACATTTATTGCCAAATAATCAATGTGGATTTAGGGCAGGATTAAGTGCATCTACAGCGCTTACTAAAGTAACAAATGACATTTTTGAAAATTCGGATCGCAGCAATGTCACAGTGCTAGCCCTGCTTGATTATTCCAAAGCATTTGATACAATTAACCATAAACTTTTAATATCTAAGCTAAAATACTTTGGGTTTTCTGCCGACTCAGTATTCTTAATAAAATCATATTTATCCAATAGATATCAAAAAGTTCGGTACCATAATGAGTCTTCTAGCAAGCTGGATATTTTATCTGGTGTTCCACAAGGGTCTATTTTGGGACCCTTGCTTTTCATAATTTACACTGCTGATATTTTATTGTCCTTAAAAAACTGTCATGTAATGGCTTATGCTGATGACACGCAGCTTTACATTTCTTTTCATCCCAATGAGCTTAACGCTGCATCTGCTCACTTAAATGAAGACTTAGAATTGCTAAGTAAGATCTCGTTTGAACATAACCTTAACTTAAATTCAAAAAAATCAAACCTTATGGTCTTTGGTAACAAGAACGCGGTAGAAATAGTCAAATTAAATATGAATATTTGCGTAAATAACAACAAACTGCCCTTTGTAGAGGGTATTATTATTGATTCCCAATTACGTTTTAGTTCTCATGTGGAGATGTTAAGACGTAAGGCTTTCTCGAGGCTAAAGATTCTGTTTACAAATAGACACTTTTTAAATTTTAAACTTAGAAAAATGTTAACCGAATCTCTTGTTCTTTCAAATTTTAATTATTGTGATTTTATCTATTTTCCATGCCTTGACTCGCTTCACAAAAATATGCTTCAAGTAATGCAAAATGCTTGCGCTCGTCTAATTTTTGATCTTAAAAAACGCGATCACATCTCTCAAAAAATAATCGATTTAAAATGGTTAAGAATGGATAATATTTGGAAACATCACTTAAGTAATTTTACATATAAACTTTTATCTAATCAAGATCGAAATTTTAATATCTTGCGTACCATTTTTAAAACAAGACGTTCTGCTCACTCTGTCAATATAAGATATAAGTTAAAGTTTTCAATGCCACAATTTCGACTGCTCTCTATACTAGATCTTTTTCTTATAATGCAATTAGCTTGATTAACTCACTTCCTGACGAATTTCGACTTTTCAATTTTAATAAATTTAAATTTAAAGTAAAAAATTATCTTTTAGATACACAAAATCGTCCAGTGAATTTATGATCTGATTTATTTTTGTTCTTTTTTTTGTATCTTTAAGACGCTTCTCGCTGCTGCTTCATAGATTGTTCAGAACTGTATATGGGTCTCCCCTCACATTGATACTGGAAGTGGTGTATTGAATGGCTCTGTTATGTTTTTGTTTGTAATATGGCTAACAGTTTAGGGATTGATTCTCTTTTTTTCTTCTCTTACTTTTAGTAAGCATAGGTACATGCACATGGTTAAGTAGAATAGCATTTATTTGCTAGACTTCGCCATTCCTGTACTATTTAAATTACATTATTTTGTATATTATTATTTGTTAAAAAAAAAAAAAAAAATTGTAACTTTGTTTGACTTATTAAAGACCTTATTTATTTATTTATTTATTTATTTATTTATGGCTCAGGCGCTTAAGCTCCGGTGTTGTCGCTTCAAATTTTTTAGAAGCAGTTTTAGGGATAAGAATGTTAATAATTTTGTTTTTTTTTTGCTTAAGGATATTATATTTATTCTTAAAATAGGTTAATTGTAGTATTTATTCTTTTTATTTTAAATTTTTCTATAAAATACAACACAAATAAGTTAAATTAACGTTATAATGGTTGTTAAAATATAGCTAAAAATTTCCTCCGTTGGAAATTTGCGTCGACTTGACAACAGAGAATCGGCAAATATGTTTGTAAACAAAACACCTCTCTTGTCACACGCCCCTGTGCACATGTTGGACTCAAACAAAGTTGTTGTTTACTAATTCTAGCCTTTCAATGTTCTAAGGTTTAAAGAATTAACAAATGTAGAAACCTAAAAAAAAATTTAAAAAAAAAATTTAAACCCCTATGTAGTACAGGAACCACCCGAAAATCAATATGTTTATTTACCATATAATACTAATGAAACCGCACTACCTCAATATTTTTTTACAGAAACATGTTTACAATCGGAATTGATAAATGAAAACATTCCTGAGCAAATTAATTGTTACAAGGAAGAAAATTTTTAAATATCAGCCGAGAACCAACCATTGACCTAAATAACCTAGCACAACACATAGAATTACCATATTTTTACTTCCCCGATATAAATTTAACTATACTCATAGACTCTGGAGCTTCTGACTTTATTATCAACCCTCAAATTGCAAATCTTTTTAAAAATAACATATTTTACGAACCTTTTGAAATAACAGCTTGTAAAAATGTATATAAAGAAAACAAAAATTAAAATTTATGCCTATTAAAAGAACTAGGAATATTACATAATTTTAAATTTCGAGTTTTAAATTGGCATAAACATTTTGATGCCCTTATAGGATCAAAAGATTTAACATGTCTAAATGCTCTTATCGACTATGAGACCAAAACTCTTACGGCTCAAAACATGAAAATACCTTTTTCTTTAGCTTATAATAGGCCCTTAGAACAACCAGTAGAACATAATTGTAATAATTATTTAACTATTCCAGTAAACTTTGAAAATGAAATGGCAATTTTACCTTCTTTTAATATAAAAGAACATGTTATTCCAGATAGCCTTATTACTGTAAGAAATGGCCTTTGTAAAATACCGAATCCAACCCCTAATGTAAGCATTAATTTTCACGAAAGAGTAAAAGTTATTCCCCAAGAGCAATTTAATATAGTGGACCCACCACTCACGTCTCCAGAAAAAATTAACCCTACTTTACAGCTTAGGCTAGACCATCTTACGCCACTAGAAATATCAAAAATTGTCCCTCTTTGCCATGAATATAAAGATATTATGTATCACGAAGACTGTGACTTAACTTTTACAGGTCAAACAAAACATACTATACGTACCGACAATGACAGACCCATTTACGTAAATTCTTATAGGCACCCCCCCGCGATGAACCTTGAAATCCAATCTCAAATTCAAAAACTAATCGACAATAAAATCATAAGACCCTCGATCTCACCCTACTCCGCTCCTATTTGGATTGTACCAAAGAAAAGAGACGCTTCAGGTAAATAAAAATATAGGCTAGTCATTGACTATCGTCGCCTAAATGACGTCACAGTCGAAGGGAAATATGCCCTTCCTCAAATAGTTGAAATTCCGAACAATCTAGGAAAATGCAGATATTTCACCACCATAGACCTGGCCCAAGGATTTCACCAAATTAAAATGGATCCAGATTCTATAGAAAAAACAGCTTTTTCAGTCAGCCATGGACACTATGAATATCTTCGAATGCCATTTAGGCTGAAAAACGCCCCAGCAACTTTCCAGAGGATGATGGATGAAGTTTTAAAAGATTTTCTCTACATGCTTGGTATATATAGATGACATAGTAATTTTTTCTAAATCTCTCTCAGATCATCTAGACCATATTGGGAAAATTTTCAAAAGGCTTAGAGAAGTGAACCTGAAAATTTAGCACGATAAGTCTGAATTTCTATGTAAAGAAGTTTCATTTTTAGGTCATGTAATAACTCCCGATAGAATTAAACCTAATCCATCTAAAATCGAAGCGATTCAACGCTATCCCATGCCAAAATCGCAAAAAGAAACTAAGAATTTTTAGGTCTTATTGGCTACTATCGCCGATTTATCAAAAATTTTTCCGACATTACTTTTTCTATAACTAAATGTTTAAGAAATGGCAGCGAAAAATGCATAGGTAACGAGGAATATAAACATGCCTTTCAAAAATGTAAAGAAATTATTACAAACTCTCCCGTGTTACAATACCCAGATTTCAAAAAACCATTTAAATTAACAACAGATGCCTCGAACATTGCGTTAGGAAGTGTGTTATCTCAGAATGATCACCCTATAGCCTTTTATTCTATAACCCTTAATTCAGCTGAAAGAAACTATTCTACAATCGAAAAGGAACTTCTCGCCATTGTTGACTCTACCAAACATTTCCGACCTTACCTTTATGGACAGAAATATATATAATATAGTCTTTCACCGACTCAATTGCCGCAAACAAACATAAGCGACAATTATACTGACGCGACAGCTCATTCAAATAACGATAACAATGGGAAAAATTTACCGATTTTTTAATTGCCAGTCAACTATGCATCAAATAGGGTAATAATTGCATACGGCGATAATTTTCAAAACACTCATGCAAGACCCTATAAAAAACATCACCATTTTATTAAAATAAATAAGACAAATCGCCAAGAACACATTCTTAAAATCTTAAAAGAGATAATTAAACCCGACCCTCTTTTTACCATCTTCATTCGGGATGAAGAATTAAAATTAGAATTTCAACGTATTGTTAATGCAAATTTAAATACTTCTGCTAAACTAATTTTTTCAAATAAATATCTCTGCGATATAATAAGTCCCTCACAACAATCTGACATTATTTCCGAATATCACAAGAAGAACCATAATCGTATTACAGAAACGTATAACACACTTAAACAAAATCACTATTGGCCCAAACTTAGAGATTCTATTACAAACATCATAAATAAGTGCGAAATTTGTTTAGAAAATAAATACGAACGGCATCCTTACAAAATCGCCTACGAAGGACCCTTGTTATCAGAAAAACCCTACAGTACACATTAAAACATTACACATTGACATTTTTCAATTTTTAAATTGTCAATTTCTAACGGTTATAGATTCTAACGGTTATTTTATACCAGACAAAAATGCTATTACCATCCTAAATAAACTTAGACACTATTTTGCATACCACAATACACCAAAAAGAATCGTCATGGACCAAGGTAGAGAATTTCAAAACCGTCTTTTCGAAGAATTTTGCCAATTGTTTTGTATAGATACTCACTATACTACTCCTGGAAATTCTTCTTCAAATAGTCCTGTGGAGCGACTGCACTCCACATTACTAGAAAAACTGAGAACGTTAAAAATAGAAAACCCTGAAGAAAGCCCCCAAAATTTGATGACATCTGCAATTTTAATTTATAACCATTCACTCAATGACAGGCTTTTCACCCTTTTCCATTTTATACGGACCTTACTTCAACGAACCAAATATTAACAATGACCTCACTATATTCGAACAATATAATGAGAAACGCAAAAGTGAATTGACCCCATTTCATGAACAAATCTATAAACATGTAAATGAGACACAAAAACACAACACACAAAAACAGAACAAAAACCCAGAACTCCCTCCTAATATTTCAGAAAATACAGTAGTTTATAAGAAAACCAATCTTAGAAATGAAATGACTCCAACTTACACTCCCATAAAAGTAATAGAAACTGACAGAAACAAAATCATAGGTATGTCAAAGAAGAAACCTACTACTACCCACATTAGAAAAATTAAAAGACTTCATCAAAAATTAAAAGAATATCATTTCTTTCCAGCCTCCTGATCCTCCTGACCCTGAAGAACCCGTGCCTAGCACTTCAAGTTCAAAACATACAATAATGGATACTACTCTGAAGAAAATTCTTCGTCTTTAGTATTAAGTCATTATAACTCCACCTACATCCCCTTTAATTTTACGAAAATACATGTATCTTTAGCCTAAATTTTTTCTAATGTTGTAGTTTCAAGTAAGCTTTTTAATCGTCCCAATAATCCCTTAAATAATTCTTCATTGGAAACTCAAGTTAATGACCTTACAAAGCTACTTGACAAAACATATGACAACTATGCAAAATTAAATCACTATGAAAGTAAAAGTAATAACACTAGCTATTTTACTTGTAAAAAGCGTGGCCTAGCAAATTACGTTGGGACTGCTATCAAGTTTATTACAGGAAATCTAGACGACAACGACCTTAACAACATTATACAGAATTTACAGATTTTAAAAAGTAATAAAATAAAATCTATGCACAAGCTCAACGAACTGAGCTTATTTGCAGGAAATATCAGAAAACAGTTCGAGGAAAACGTAAAAATTGTAAATGAAAATTCTCATCGCATTCGCAGTGAATTTTATAAATTATAGAATGACGTAAATTTTATGCTAATGTTGCAAAATCAATTTAAACAACTTACTGAATTAAACGAATACCAAGAAAAACTACTTCGTATGATCTCATTTGCACATTTAGAAACACTAAATTTGGAAATACTTACTTTAAAAGACACATCCAAATCTGGGATTATCTTAAGATACACTCTATCCAAGAAAAGCCCTATGGTCCCTTAACCATATATCTGAATTAAGTTTAATATGTAAATCAGGATTTTTAATTTTAGAAAATATGGCAATTCTAGTAATTAAGGTTTCCATTTTTAACGAACACCAGTATAATATTAAGTTTATATATCCTATACCCAATAATGAGTCGAAAATATTAATTATACCAAGTAAATGTTATTGTGGCAATTTATGGTTTGACAACTGCGATGAAATTAATTCTAAATGGATCTGTTATAACCATATTGTAAACAGTAACCCATTAAATGAAGAAAATCACTATGCCCTAGTACATAATAATTTTCAGGTGCATACTATTACATACAAAAAATCTCTATTATTTTGTACAAAAAGTCCAGAATTACTTTATGAAAATTGTTTTCAATTTGAAAAAGTCTTTAACACAGTATCATCTGATGACACTATGTTAAAGAAAACAATTTTCGTCATAATAAATCATGACAAATTTTCTCTATCTATTAACAACATTTCAATATCTTTGCCACAAATTAAGATACTAATTTGTCAATTAGTTTACAACTTCGCCATCTTAGTAATCCTAAGAAAATTCAGGAAGATTTAATTGAAACTGCAAACTTTGAAGACCTAGAATTTAAGCAACAAAAATCTTATGTAATTTTTGTTATTTTATTTTTATTATTTTGTCTTTTAGTTTTAGGAGTTTATTTGTATCAAAAACGTAGGTTAGAAAGGACAATCCCTGTAAAATTGTTACAAAAACTGATCAACAAGGACGTTGAAACCTCTAAGGATGGAGGAGTAATATCTACAAACCATACTAAAACTGCTGATTAGTGCTGAGACACCATAATTCCCTATATAAATAGAAAAAGTATTATTAATAATTAATATTAGATCCGTGTCAAAGCTAGTTTCTATTCGGCTAATTGTTCAATTTAAATTTCAGTTTAAATTAATCACTTATATAGTGTGTGTAACCCTTTTGTAGAAAATAAATTTTTTTTTAAAAGGAAGTTTGCCGGCTTGTGTATTTAATTCGCTTATCTATTATTTGATTGTAATTTAACTTTGGTATTTAGGTGATACAAGATGACCCAAATGATTCTTTTGACGTTTTGGACATAACCAGGGTTAAGTATATAGAACAATTAATCCCTATAGCATTGTCGGATTTGACTCCAATTTAACTTTTGAAGTTCATTTGATGTACAGTAAATAATTTTTGAAATTTTTCTGATGCGTTGTTTTTTAAACAAATATTCATATCTCACTCTATTACTGTTATCTATTATAAAAATATAATTTAAATTTAGTATTTAGCATATACAAGATAGCCAAATGATTTTTTTACGGTTTGAACATAACCAGAATTAAGAAAATAGAACAATTAATCCCTAGAGCATTGTCCGATTTGACTCCAATTTAATTTTTGAAGTTCATTTGATGTACTGTAAATTATTTTAAAAATTTTTCTGATGTATTGTTTTTTAAAAAAATTGTCATATTTCACTCTATTTCTGTTATCTATTATTCGAATATAATTTGCTTAACACTAAATGATTTTTAAAAATATTTTGATGTATTGTTTTTTAAAAAAATACTTCCATCTCACACTATTACGCTTATCTATTATTTGAATCTAATTTAAATTTGGTATTTAGGTTATACAAGATGACCCAAACGATTCTTTTTACGTTTTGGACATAACCAGGGTTAAGTTAATAGAACAATTAATCCCTATAGCATTGTCCGATTTGACTCCAATTTAATTTTTGAAGTTCATTTGATGTACTGTAAATTATTTTTAAAATTTTTCTGATGTATTGTTTTTTAAAAAAATAGTCATATTAAGAATATATTTATTGGTATTTAGGTTATACAAGATGACCCAAATGATCCTTTTTAAGTTTTGGACATAATCAGGATAACGACAACTATTAGGTATAGCTATTGTTTCGATCTGATTAAAATTAAATTTTTAGATATAATTTGTTTAACCCTAAATGATTTTTAAAATTACTTTAAAATATTGTGTTTTAAAAAAATACTCATATCTCACTCACTCTATTATGCTTTTCTATTATTTGAATGTAATTTAAATTTGGTATTTAGATTATATAAGATGACCCAAATGATTCTTTTTACGTTTTATACATAACCAGGGTTGAATTTACTTAATTAATTTATTTAAATAATTTTACTTAATTAATTTTACTTAAGAACAATTAATCCCTATAGCATTGTCTGATTTGACAATTTAATTTTTGAACTTCATTTGATGTACTGTAAATAATTTTTAAAATTTTCCTGATGTACTGTTTTTTAAAAAAATAGTTATACTCACTCTAATACCATTATCTATTATTCGATTATAATTTAATATTGGTATTTAGGTTATACAAGATGACCCAAATGATCCTTATTAAGTTTTGGACATAATCAGGAGAACGAAAATCGACAACTAGTAGCTATAGCTATTGTTCCGATTTAATTTTAATTTAATATTTAGATATAATTTGTTTAACCCTAAATGATTTTTAAAAATTATTTGATGTTTTGTGTTTCAAAAAAATAGTCATATCTCACTCTAATACCGTTATCTATTATTCGATTATAATTTAAAATTGGTATTTAGGTTATACAAGATGACCCAAATGATTCTTTTTAGGTTTTGGACATAAACAGGGTTAAGAAAATAGAACAATTAATCACTATAGCGTTGTCCGATTTGACTCTAATTTAATATTTGAAGTTCGTTTGATGTACAGTAAATAATTTAAAAATTTTTTCTGATGTATTGTTTAAAAAAAAAGTCATATCTCACTCTATTACTGTTATCTGTTATTAAAATATAATTTAAATTTAGTATTTACATATACAAGATAGCTAAATGATTTTTTTACGGTTTGAACATAACCAGAATTAAGAATATACGATAACTAATAGCGTTAACTATTGTTCCGAGTAAGTATTATTCAATACAAGATGACCCAAATGATTCTTTTGACGTTTTGGACATAACCAGGGTTATGTATATAGAACAATTAATCCTTGTAACATTGTCCGATTTGACTCCAATTTAATTTTTTAAGTTCGTTTGATGTACTGTAAATTATTTTTAAAATTTTTTTGATGTATTGTTTTTTAAAAAATAGTCATATCTCACTCTATTACTCTTATATATTATTAAAATATAATTTAAATTTAGTATTTAGCATATACAAGATAGCCAAATGATTTTTTTACGGTTTGAACATAACCAGAATTTAGAAAATACGATAACTAATAGCGTTAGCAATTGTTCCGATTTAATTTTAATTTAATTTTTAGATATAATTTGTTTAACCCTAAATGATTTTTAAAAATATTTTGATGTATTGTGCTTTAAAAAATACTCATATCTCACTCTATTACCGTTATCTATCATTTGAATATAATTTAAATTTGGTGTTTAGGTTATACAAGATGACTCAAATGACTCTTTTTAAGTTTTGGACATAACCAGGATAACGAAAATCGACAATTATTAGCTATAGCTATTGTTTCGATTTGATTTCAATTTAATCTTTAGATATAATTTGTTTAACCCTAAATGATTTTTAAAATTATTTTGAAGTATTGTGTTTTAAAAAAATACTCATATCACACTCTATTACGCTTATCTATTATTTAAATGTAACTTAAATTTGTTATTTAGGTTATACAAGATGACCCAAACGATTCTTTTTACGATTTGGACATAACCAGGGTTAAGAAAATAGAACAATAATTAATCCATATAGCAATGTCCGATTTGACTCCAATTTAATTTTCGAAGTTCATCTGATGTACGGTAAATGATTTTTAAATTTTTTCTGATGTATTGTTTTATAAAAAAATAGTCATATTTCACTCTATTACTGTTATCTATTATATAAATATAATTTATATTTAGTATATACAAAAAAGCCAAATGATTTTTTTACGGTTTGAACATAACCAGAATTAAGAAAAGACGTTAACAAATAGCGTTAACTATTGTTCCGATTTAATTTAATATTTAGATATAATTTGTTTAACTATAAATTATTTTAAAAATATTTTGAAGTATTGTGCTTTAAAATAATACTTATATCTCACTCTATTAGCATTATCTATCATTCGATTTGACTCCAATTTAATTTTTGAAGTTCATTTGATGTTCTGTAAATAATTTTTTTAAATTTTTCTGAAATATGGTGGAATTGGAATTTGGAATTGACGAAACAGTGGGCTGCCAAGGCAGTTGTGCATATAGGTCTCCTGATGGACCCGTCATGCCCCACCGGGGGTTACCAGAGCCCAACGGCCTTAGAGAAACCTATAAGGCTCTCTGGTCTGAAGGACTTAAAGTCGCTCGGTACACTGAAAGTGTTACCCAAATATTTGAACCTGGCGCGCGTGAGTGCTGGGCACTTCCCGACTACATGGTCAACGGTTTCATCCTCCTCACAGCACCATCGGCATTCCGGGTTGTCCGCAATACCGATAGTATGGAGATGGCTTCTTGAGTGTGCCAGTGACCGGTTAAAAGACCTGTCACTAGCCGAATTTCGCGTCTTTTTAGACGTAGTAGATTTTTGGTGAGACAGGCAGAGAGCCCACCTATGTGCGCTTTTGCCTGTCTCATACCAGGGGACTCAGTCCATCTTCGGTGGGTCCACTTGTCCAGCAGACCCTTCATTGATGCGACCGCAACGCATTTGGCGAAACCAACTATGGGTTCCGGCCCCATCGGCACATTCGCGGATCCCAGTCTGGCAAGAGAGTCCGCTTGTTCATTACCTGCATGGCCTGCATGGCCAGGTATCCAGACGAGCTGGACCCTGCATCCAACCTGTACCAGTTTTTTCAGGACTTTTATGCACTCTAGTACAAGCTTGGAGCTTACCTTAGCGGCCGTGATAGCCTTAATGGTAGCTCTGCTGTCCGAGCATATTGATACGACTGTATTGCGGTGTCCGCAGCTTAGGATTTTCTGTCCGCATTTTAATACAGTCAATACTTCGGCCTGGAAGACAGTGGCGTGCTCCCCCAGCCAGTATGCCCTACTGGTATGTGGGATCCCACTAATAAGCCCTGATCCAGCTCTGTTATTCATTCTGGAGCCATCTGTGTACCAGATGGTTCCCCTATTTAGCAATGCAGGTCTGTTGGAATGCTGCCACTCCTCTCTGTCTGCAATATGCGTCATGAATCCCTCGCAGTCCACAGTCACTGGAGCCATGCAGTCACTGCCCATCAGAAGGAGAGGACATTCCTGTATGGCCCCTGACCAAATTTTTGCGTGACCGGTCTCGCCAGCACGTAGTTCGCCGAGGACGTACGCAGTCGTCATTGCCTTGAATTGCACAACGCGGTCCAGAGGCGGAAGGCTCAGCAGAGTCTCAAGCGCTCTAGTTGGCGCCGTCCGCATGGAACCCGTTATGCTGAGACATGCAAGACGTTGGACATGATAGCCCCGTATGTGAGAAGAGGTCTCACAATGCGCGAGTAGATCCAGTGGAGGATCTTAGGAGACAGACCCCAGGTATTGCCGAAAGCCCGCCTGCAGGCCCATAGCGCGCAGGTGGCCTTCTTCATTCTGGTGTCTGCATGATCGTGCCAGGAGAGTTTGGGATCCAACTTGATTCCCAGAAATCGAACTGTCCTGGAGTAATGCAGCTGCGCGCCACCTAGAGATATAACAGGGGGCGTGCCAAAGTTACGTCTCCTCGTGAATAGTAGGAGATCTGCTTTTTTGGGGTTAATCCTGAGACCTCCCGACAGGCACCATGTGTCCACCATACGCAGGGCTCTCATCATAGGGCCCCGCATTGAGACGGCGTTTTTCCCTGGGCAAAGGATTACCAGATCATCAGCGTAGGCCTGTGTGTATAGGCCAGCATTGTTTAAAAGATTTATCAGGCTGTCGACCACAAGGCACCACAAGGTAGGGGACAATACTCCTCCCTGCGGGCACCCCTAGCCGCCAACGTTTCGACAATCTCTTTGTTGAGCTGGGCAGATACATGACGTTTCGAGAGCATGGCCTCTATCCAGCTAACCAAACAGGGTTCTGAGCCGCGCCTCTCGAGTGCTTGGCAGATTAATGCAAAAGGAGTGTTGTCGAACGCCCCTTCAATGTCTAGAAACGCACCCAGACAGGGCTTGCCACTACCCAGAGCACCCTCCACCTTCCTAACGAGGTGGTGTAGGGCCAGGTCCGTGGATTTGCCCGCCTGATAGGCGTATTGGTGCACATCCAGTGGTTTGTTGACCAGGATGCTTTCCTTAAGGTATCGATCAATCAGCCTCTCCATCGCCTTCAGCATAAAGCTGGTAAGGCTGATAGGTCGGTACGATTTGGGATCTGTAAAATCGCTTTTTCCGGGTTTCGGAATGAAGACGACTTTTACTTGACGCCATGACTTTGGGACGTAGCCCTGAGCAAGGGACGACCTGAATAGTCTGACCATGTGTGGGGTTAGTATTTCTAACCCGTTTTGCAAAAGGCATGGATATAATCCATACATGCCCGGAGATTTGAAGGGGGGAAATGTCTTGATTGCCCATTTCACCCTCTCGTAGGTAATTATTCTTTTAGCAGTCTCGAACTCTAAGCGAATCGGAGCCCGAGAACAGCTAGGAGGATCGCGAGTTGAGTTGAAGTCTGGGAAGTGAGTGCGCAGCGTGACCTTTAGTGACTCCCGCTCATTGGTAGTAAAGCCGCCATCTGGAAGTGACAGCGACCCCAATTTAGTTCCAGGTTCCTTCGACAGTACTTTGCACAGTGGTGCTGCGGATGGTGTGTTTTCAACATCATCGCAGAACCGCCTCCAGCACTGTCTTTTGGAGTCCCTGAGTGTCTTTTTGTATTGCCTTTGAGCTGCGTGGAACGCATCCCAGTCACTGGCAAGCTTAGTGCGCTTAGCCCTGCGAAGGAGCCGACGCGTATTGCCACGGTGCTTTTCCGTGTTCCTGTTCCACCAGGCATTCTTGGCATTGGCGGGTCTCCGTCTGAGGGGACAGCTGCCCTCGAATGCCGCGACTATCGCACGAGTCAGGTTGACAGTCCCGATCTCTGTGTCAGCCGGAAGTGTGTACCTTGCCGGCATGTCCGCAAGACCACCGACTAGTTCCTCTCGAAAGTGGTCCCAGTCAGTGCACCTTGGGTTTCTGTAGGCTGGGGTATCGCACCGAGCCTGCTTCTTTAATTCAAAAAGAATGTGCCTGTGGTCCGACATTGTGACCTCAAGGGACACTCTCCATGAGCTGAGAAGGTTCACAGTACTACGTGAACAGATAGTAAGGTCAATAATTGATTGACCCCTATTGCAGTAGAAAGTTGGGACACTGCCTCGGTTGAGTAGTTCTAGGCCATTTGAGCACAGGAAGTTAACCAGGGAGCGGCCCCTTGGGTTCTCATCTCCGCATCCCCAAAGGCCGTGATGTGAATTCGAATCGCAGCCCATGAGAAGCGGGAGACCCAAGTCTTCACATTATTTGACCACCGCAGTGACGGCCGGGGGGGGGGGGGGTGATTCAATTTCGATGGAAAAGTAGGCAGAGCAGACTACCAGATCCTTTCCCGTGTCCATTGACAGTTTGACGGCTACTAGGTCCCTTGTACAGAGACCTGAGAGGAGAAAGCACCGCACATTCCTAGTAAGGATGATTGCGCGGGGATTCTCACAAGGTACATGTTTATGTATTGTGCCGCCAGTTAAACCCAGGCCTTTAACAGAGCCCTAGTAAGTCCAGGGCTCCTGTAATAAGGCGACGTCGATGTGGAGCTCAGTGAGCCTTTTGCACAGAACAGCGGTGGACGCTCTTCCATGCTGTAAATTCGCCTGCAGAAATGTTAAAGGCATGCTGTATGGTGTGAGGATATGTGACTGCCAGTACGCTTAGTCCTTGGAGCTGGAAGGGCCATCGTCTACGGATAGCCCTGGCCCCTCGGAAGCTGCGGTGTCAGCAGTAGTGGCCTTTTCTAAGTCGGCGGCCGAGGGCCCAGGGGCCACTCTGAAATATGGTTTTTTAAAAAAATAGTCTTATCTCACTCTATTACTGTTATATATTATTTAAATATAATTTAAATTTAGTATTTAGCATATACAAGATAGCCAAATGATTTTTTTACGGTTTGAACATAACTAGAATTAAGAAAATACGAAAACTAATAGCGTTAGCTTTTTAATTAATCTTAAATTAATCCCTATAGTATTGTCCGATTTGACTCCAATTTAATCTTTGAAGTTCATTTGATGTTCTGTAAATAATTTTTTTAAATTTTCTGATGTATCGTTTTTTTAAAAAAATAGTCATATTTCACCCTATTACTGTTATCTGTTATTCGAATATTACTTAAGTTTAGTATTCAACATATACAGGATAGCCAAATGATCTTTTTTACGGTTTGAACATAACCAGAATTAAGAATATACGATAACTAATAGCGTTAACTATTGTTCTGATTTAATTTTAATTTAATATTTAGATATAATTTGTTTAACCCTAAATGATTTTAAAAATTATTTTGAAGTATTGTGTTTTAACAAAATACTAACACCTCACACTATTACGCATATCTATTATTTGAATGTAATTCAAATTTGGTATTTAGGTTATACAAGATGACCCAAATGATTCTTTTTACGTTTTGGACATAACCAGAATTAAGTAAATAGAACAATTAATCCATATAGCATTGTCCGATTTGACAATTTAATTTTTGAAGTTCATTTGATGTACTGTAAATTATTTTTAAGATTTTTCTGATGTATTGTTTTTAAAAAAAAATAGTCATATCTCACTGTAATACCGTTATCTGTTATTCGATTATAATTTAATATTGGTATTTAAGTTATACAAGATGACCCAAATGATCCTTTTTAAGTTTTGAACATAACCAGGATAACGAAAATCGACAACTATTAGCTATAGCTATTGTTTCGAATTGACTTACTTCAATTTAATTTTTAGATATAATTTGTTTAATCCTAAATGATTTTTAAAATTATTTTGAAGTATTGTGTTTTAAAAAAATGCTCATATCTCACTTTATTACGCTTATCTATTATTTGAATGTAATTTAAATTTGGTATTTAGGTAATACAAGATGACCCAAATGATTCTTTTGACGTTTTGGACATAACCAGGGTTAAGTATATAGAACAATTACTCCCTATAGCATTGTCCGTTTTGGCTCCAACTTAATTTTTGAAGTTCATTTGATGTACTGTAAATTATTTAAAAAAATTTTCTGATGTATTGTTTTTTAAAAAAATAGTTATATCTCACTCTATTACTGTTACCTATTATTCGAATATAATTTAGTATTTAGCATATACAATATAGCCAAATGATCTTTTTTACGGTTTGAACATAACCAGAATTAAGAAAATGCGATAAATAGTAATAGCTTTTGTTCCGATTTAATTTTAATTTAATATTTAGATATAATTTGTTTAACCCTAAATGATTTTTAAAAACATTTTGATGTATTGTGTTTCAAAGAAATAGTCATATCTCACTCTAATACCGTTATATTGTTATGGTATAAATAATATTCCGGCAAGACTAACCGGTTTACAGAGACCAGTTCTAGGGAGTTGAGTTTGTTCGACAGTCTTGATTTAAAAGTTCTAAACAACAAGAACAACTCCCTAGATCTGATAGGTTCTAGAAACCCTGTTAAATTTAAATGATGGAACAAAAGAGAACCTATCAGGCCGGCTTCGTGGGTTCTCTGTATGGTCAGTTGTCTCAGTCACCCTCACTCACTCAGTAGTAAAACGCCTTAATTCAATTTAAATAGGGTGTTTATTAAAGTTAATATTCACAAAATCTACATGGTAACTACATAAATACAAGTAAATAAGTATGCCTAATGATCTTAAAAACGTGTAAACACAAATAATTAAATAAAGGATATATATATATATATATATATATATATATATATATATATATATATATATATATATATATATATATATATATATATATATATATATATAATATATATATGTTTATACCCAAAGGTACCTTAATTCGTCAGTTATCACTTCGGAAGCATTACATAATAAGGCGTAACATTGAAGTGTTTTAATTTACATAATTATAAAATAAAAATATAGTTTTAAAGATCAAAATGAGAAGATGAAAATAAATAATAATAATAAATTCATGTTAAATCATACAGAGAAATCAAAAGAATATGGTTAAAATCAAAAATAAAAAGACTAGCAATCTTACGGTTCAAGTCCCATGGTGTTGTTCTTTCGGGGGCGAGAGCCCGCGATGGGCTATTTTGCACCACATAGGGCCTAAGGCATAATGTGGGTTGACGAAGCTAAGGGCGGCGAAATTTGCTGTTAGGCTTCAGGGCGAAATCCTCCACTGCTGGGTCATGACTGGCAGTTTACATACTCATTTTTAAGGAACTCTAAGAAAGATTTCTCAATGGAAACACGGAACACCAAATAAAATGTCAACAACGGTGAAAACTACCTACGAAGTTTCGAGAGGCATCAAACCACTAAAAACCATCACCTTCAAAAAAATATTTGCTTGAAAATGCAGAAACACTAATGAAGTTTAGTTTCTAGTATTAATTTCGATAAAAATGTGCTGGCGGAGAAAGATGATACTAGATTTATTTCACTATACCATTAATCTTTCTCCGTCACAGCGGACAGCACGGTTCACCTTTGACAGACGCAGGAGCTGGAAAGATCCCCAGATGCGTCGCGGAACTGCTTAAATAGTAGTCCAAAAGACGTCTGGGCGCAAGACCGGAGATTGAGGGCATATCGGCCCAATCAAAGCCCATACGTAGATCACTAATAAGCAAACCATAAAGTGGCTGGTAGAAAGTACAAATACGGGCCAAATCGTAATAATTCGACACGCGGCGCGACTGGCGTCCGCTTTAGTAAACCGGTTGACCGATTCAATTGCCGTGAAATCTTCTCCATGCACAGCATAATGTAAACAATAACAAAGAATTAAAATGGTGATAATATTGATAGTGGTTCAATGAAAAATAATGGCGAATTCCATTAAGAGTCGAAGGCAATTGTAATTATTATGGTGGGTGTCAGTCAGCAGTCTCGTACTTATAAAGTTTCGAAAGAAAAAATTTAGAACAGTCATTTTTAAATATTTTAACCAAATGAATAAAAGTTAGGATTCTCCAGATCCCGTCTAAAACGTAATTAATCCTGTAACAACTCCCCCTCTCCCCCAAGAGAATTACCAGAAAAGTAATTCTCATGCGAAGAGAAGCATCCAGCTGGGAAGGGAAGTAAAGAATGTGCGAACAATCTAATTATTTGAAAATGCTATTCAAGCATTAAAATGATTCCGAAAAATAAAAACTTCAAATTGATTGACTCATAAAATAATAATACTATAATAACCAACGAAATACCAAGTAACATAAAATTTCTAGTAATTTCTGATAGAATTCCTAATTGGAGATCCAAAACGCTTCAAGTGGTAGGCCTTCACCACAAGAAACTTCACTAGAAAGAGAAAAACAAACAAGGTAGCTACTATCCAATAATCGCAAAAACATCAAAATACCCAATCCGTACAGCTTTGAGGAAAGAAACTGGAGAAAAAGAAATTATATTAGAATTGAAAAATCAAAAGAACTAATAAGTAAAACACAAAAAAAAAACACACGTCCCGACCAGTAAGCAAAATCGATAAAGTCTAATCGGAATCGGAATCAATGAGTAGCTCTTCTTCTGGGATCTTTTTCAAATCTTTAACATGCCAAGCACCCTTAAACTTTCGCTTTTCGTCGATCAGTTCATAGACTACCGGAGATAACTTTTTCTTTATTGTAGATTAAGGGACCCAAAAATTTTGGTGCGAGTTTGGCAGTAAAGTTTTTACTAGCATCAGAAAGATTGTTATTCTTGCGATAAACTCGCTCACCGACCTCAAAACTAATTGGTCGTCGTCGAAGATTATAACGATTCTTTGATCTTTGATACGCCGCTTTTAGTCTTTCCTCAACATCCCTATATACTTTACTTAATTCACGCGAACATCCCTATTATTGTGTTGGTCGCCCGAGGGCATATATTCTCTGGAGAAATTCATAAAATAGGGAGTGAGCCCGGTGGCTTCATGCACCGAGGGCCCAAAAAGATCGACGCTAATCGTGCTCCATGGCTTCAAAACTTGAGTTTGTTGTCCCATTAATCCGTGTCGCTCCCGGAGGGGCTTTTGCGAGATACATTTGGCGCAATGCCTAACATATCGGAGGACATCAGCTCTCATTTTTGGCCAATAATAACGACGCTTTAATCGTTCGTATGTCTTCATGACACCACCATGACCAGCCAAAGGATGATCATGATTTTCTTCCAAAATTATACGTCTTCGATCCTTGGGTACTACTTCCTTCCAGAAATCTTCATCATCTCGAAGAGACGGGTAAGAACACTTCACATACTTGTAAAGTAAATTTCCTTCAATTCGCCATTGGGGATAATTAATAGGATTCTCTACGACCTGATTGAAAACTCTTCGATACCACTTATCTGCAACTTCTGGTTCCTGGTTTACACTTAATTTAGCAATCTCTGGCACAGCTCTACTGAGAACATCCGGCACAACATGATCTTGACCCTTTCTATGAATAACCTCAAAATCGAATTGTTGCAACCGCAATACCCATCTGGCAAGCCTTCCTGTTGGTTCCTTCAGACTATGAATCCATTTCAGACTATGATGATCTGTTATCACTTTAAAGGAGTATCCCTCTAAGTAGGGTCGTAATTTTTCGCAAGCATAAATAATGGCCAACAGTTCTCTCTCTGTGGTGGAAAAATTTCTCTCTGCTTTAGACAGAGATCGAGATATGTAACAGATAACATGTTCACCATCATCAAACTCTTGAGATAATACAACACCGATCCCATACGCTGAGGCATCAGTCTGAACCAAAAAGGGTTTCGAGAAATCAGGACAAGTAAGTACAGGAGCGGAAACTAACGAATTTTTGATGTTCTGAAACGAATTTTGACATTCTGGGGTCCATTTCCACTTTTTGTGTTTACAAAGAAGAGCAGTAAGGGGAGAAATAACGGTTGAGAACTGGGGAATAAAACGCCTGTACCAGGACGCCATACCGATGACACGTCGGACTTCGGTGGTGTTCTTTGGAGTCGGAATGTTCAATACGGCTGTCACCTTATCCGGGTCGACATGAGGTCCATCTTTATCGAAAACATATCCTAAATACTAAAGTTCGGATCGACAAAATTTACACTTATCCTGAGAGAGAGTTATACCGGCTCTATGAAATCTCTGGAAAATCTCTTCCAAAACCTCTAAATGTTGCTGAAAAGTCTCAGAAATACAAATTATGTCATCTATATAAACAAAGGCATGTGGCTCCAAGTCAGCTCCCAATAAAGTATCTACCAATCGCTGCCAAGTTGCAGGGGCATTCGTCAACCCAAATGGCATTCTCTTAAATCGATAAAGTCCCCAACCAGGGACAGCAAAACTAGTTTTATCACGCGAATGTTCATCAACCTCGATCTGCCAATATGCAGAGTTAACATCTAACGAAGTAAGATACTTTGCATTTCTTAATTTGTCCAAAATACTATCAATAAATGGGATCGGATAAGCATCCTTAGCCATAACAGAATTTAGTTTTCGATAATCCACGCAAAATCTCCATTTACCATTACCTTTCGGTACTACTAAGGCAGGGAAAGACCAGGCAGATTGTGATGGCTCGATAATGTCGAGTTGCAGCATGTTATCAACCTCCTCATCGATAATCTTTAGAGTGGCGGGTGAGTATCTATAAGGGCGCAAACGAATGGGTTGGGCATTACCAGTATTAATCTGATGCTTCACCAAATCTGTTCAACTCAATTTCTCCACCACCAAAACACTGCAAACCGCTACCTTATCATACAAAACAATAAGTTAATTGCGCCAATCACTTTACTAGAACTATGATTTCCAAAATTGCACTGAGAAAAAGGTGAGGATAACAATTGTTTATCTGAACGTTGTAATATACAGGGTGTCATTGAAATGGTGTAAAAAAATTCGGGGGGTGATAGTACTCCTAAAAATTTTAAAAAAAGTTCCTATAACTATAGGGTGGAAAATGCATATTAAGGGAGTTAGGGGCACTGAAAGGGTAAATTTAAAAAACGGTTTTTTGAAATTGTAGGCTTAAAAAACGAGATAAAATTTCGAAAAAAAATCCTCTGCCATAAATTTTGACCCAAAATCAAATGGTGATACTGAAAAATAATTTGGAAAATCGGAAAGGGTAGTTTTTGCAAGGGTAGGGGGTTAATTCGTGAATAACTTTTTTTAGGTTATTTTCTTCGCAACGTTAGTTCATTTTTTAAAAACTACATACTTTTTCCTACAAAAAAGGTACTCTTGTTGCACATCGCCCAGAACGATGGTTTTCGAGAAAATTGAAGGCAAAAAGTTTGCTCTGATGGGCTGCTAACTGGTTAAACAACATAAACTTATGAAAGTTATGGGGTTTCAAAAGTAAACAAGTAGTTATTAAATAATTAATTGAAAAATCTAAATTTCATGATTTTTAAAACATCGTATTGCTTTAAAAAAACGAAATAAACCAATTACCAAAATTCCTTATTAAATGCATACTTATTTGATTCATTAGAAAACTTTGGTTTACTCAGTGCCGATTAATACTGAAGAGCAACTACGTCAACGCATTATCGACTGTTCCAATCAAATTCGTACAACCCCAGGGATATTCCACAGGGTACGCAGATCATGGAGAAGAAGAGCAGATGTCTGCATTGAAATGAATGGTGGTCACTTTGAACATTTACTATGAATGAATTAAGAAATGCATTATTTTAATAAGGAATTTTGGTAATTGGTTTATTTCGTTTTTTAAAGCAATAAGATGTTTTAAAAATCATAAAATTTAGATTTTTCAATTAATTATTTAATAACTACGTGTTTACTTTTGAAACCCCATAACTTTCATAGGTTTATGTTGTTTAACCAGTTAGCAACCCATCAGAGCAAACTTTTTGCCTTCAATTTTCTCGAAAACCATCGTTCTGGGCGATGTGCAACAAGAGTACCTTTTTTGTAGGAAAAAGTATGTAGTTTTTAAAAAATGAACCCACGTTGCGAAAAAAATAACCTAAAAAAAGTTATTCACGAATTAACCCCCTACCCTTGCAAAAACTACCCTTTCCGATTTTCCAAATTATTTTTCAGTATCACCATTTGATTTTGGGTCAAAATTTATGGCAGAGGATTTTTTTTCGAAATTTTATCTCGTTTTTTAAGCCTACAATTTCAAAAAACCGTTTTTTAAATTTACCTTTCAGTGCCCCTAACTCCCTTAATATGCATTTTCCGCCCTATAGTTATAGGAACTTTTTTTAAAATTTTTAGGAGTACTATCACCCCCCGAATTTTTTTACACCATTTCAATGACACCCTGTATTCCATATGCTTAAACCAATAGCAGTAACATTTGCTCCAGAATCCAATAAGCCAATAAATTTCATACCAAATATCAAGACTTCGAGATGAGGACGATCATCACCATTGCACTGTGCGAAGACGTAATCTAAAATAGGGGCGCAGGGGTTACTAGTCGAGACGCTAGGAATCGAACTGATCTCTCGACTAACTAGCAGTTCGCCCTTGGGTTTCCCGACCTACTACAATTTGGACATGAACGGGTAGTCACATTTTCCCGACCGCAACGGAAACAGTGTCGACGAAAGGGTTGTGGACAAGTACTACTCAAATGGCCAGTACTACGACAATTCCAACAAACCACCGGACCACGAGAATTCTGAAGGTGCGGTGAAGAATTCATTGTATGTACACGAGGGTTTCTTGGTCGCTGATACATCAACTCAGGCTCGGCGACATTATTAGGGTTTACTGGAGGAGGTTGCATGCGTTGAGTTGGCAATTGGATGTTCTCAGTCTCTTGTGCTGCAAGTTCCAGCTCTGTGATGTTGGTGAAATTGTGAAGTGCAAGTTGATTTTGCAATGAGGAGAGCAAATTTAGGCGTATAATGCGAAGTTGCATTTCCTCGGATGGAGGTTCACGCAACTTTCGAAACAAGTTTCGCATTTGTGCAATAAAGATTACCGACTTCTCCACTGGACCTTGTGTTCTATTCCTTATATCACACCAAATATCCTCCTCATATTCAGTCGATAAATAGGCAGACCTAAATTTACATTTCAATTCTTCCCATGACCTGATATCACTGCGTATAGATCTATACCAAGACAAGGCTGTGTCCGAAAATAAAATAACTGCACAATGCAGCATCTGATTCCAAGATATTCCACAAGCAAAACCCAACTCTGGTAACACTACCAGAACCATCAAAATGTAACTGCCATTTTGAAATTGTTGAAAAACTCTTCGCCAGCTCATCGAAACCTAACGGATTAGTGACATCATTAGCATTAGCAGAAGTAAGCACGGGTACATTCTGCTTCAAGGTGGAATTAGATTGGGGAGGAAAGGAATAGTTCCTCGATGGGGAATAATAAGAACACGTTATTGGGTTAACTGGATCCTGTGAATTAACGTTCGTAGAAGGAATGGTGTGAAGTGACTGAACTAAATGTGTCGAAGTGTGGTCACAAAAAGTTGGTGCTGTTCGAGTGAACTGAATTGAAGCAGGCCGAAACGAATAAGAGGGACCTGGATTTACAGATACCGTCGAAGGAATTACATTGGATGAAAGATGATGTGAGACTTCTTTCTGAGCTTGAGAAACAGGAAGAGGATGATCCAGGAGCGAGTCCTCTCCAGGGGAAGCCTCAATAATAACCGGCACCTGCAAAATTTCCTCTACACTCGTTGTCAAAGTTCGCTTAGCCATTTCTAACCTATCAATAATGGAATTTAACTGAGTAGACAAACTCATTACTTCTTCAGAAAAATCAGGGTGAAATTCTAATAACTTCTTGAAACGACCCTGGATATGTAAGGCCTTAGACCGCAACCTACTATACTCTTTATTAATATTTAATTCACTAAGACCTGAGATAGCACTTTCCAACAAATTACACCTCCCTGCACAAATATCAACTTCGTTATCAGGGTCCAATTCTATTACCTCAAACATCGGCAAGCTATTAAGTTTCTCTAATTTCAAAAAACCTTAAACGTTGACGCTTTTTCATAGGAGTACCAGCAGTGATAGCACCTCGAGATGATAGCTCATACTCAAGCTCGTCCAGCTCCAATTTATTTATATCCATTTTCCCCAAAAATATCTCCGCCAATAACACAAAGCAAAAATAATAATAATAATAAAAATTTTGTTTTTTTAAAATTATAGTCCTCTGTATCTATTGTGTATTGTGATCTAACTTGAGCAACTAAGCCGCTTACAAGGTACGGTGCACACAGTGCGACCCATCCGATTCCAAAAACAAAAAATTTTTTTAAATCTGAAATCCTGGGTTTGTACTGCCTCTAACCTACATTAAAATCCCAATGACAGTATAAACGCTTTACTGAGTTGCAACACTAATCACTGTTAGTAAAACACCTCAGTAAGATTCCCCCCCCCCCCCAACCTAGAATAATTTATACCTAATAATATATCTATAATAACATATCTAATATAAAATACCTATCTAAATTTATTTCTATAAGCTCTAAATATCTTTATACCTAAATCACTCTTAAAAAATCTCCAAATTCGGAAAAACAATTCGAAAACAATTTATATTTTCACAGTATTACAGTAAGCATGACCCAGCAGTGCCGATTTTCCCCTAGCCCAGCAAAAGAATTTCGCCCAAAAAAATTCAATTCGCCTCAAAGATTTACTATAAGTAATTTATTTAATTAGCCCTGTCTAGCTGAAACGTTACTTTAAAAGAAAATCTTAAAAAGTTATAATCCTAATTAGAAAATAAAATGTAAGTAGATAAGTAATCTTCAAACTTTAAAACACCCTATTAAATCTACCAAAAGGAAATTAAATTAAAAAAAAAACTTTCAAAAGAAAAGTACTATATAAAAAAAATCGTAAATCTAATCTCCCCTTCCTTCCATAATTTCCCTAAATTTTTTTTATTTTTTTTTAAACCTTTTTGTTGAGCGTTAGTATGGGTATGTTCTAGTGGAAGACACCCCATACTGGTAAAAGAGCACTAAGGGGAATTTTACCACCACCAGCTAACTGTACAAAGTTAGTCTACCCATTGACTGAGTTGGATAACTCCAATGTTTCGCGCCACTGAGTCATCCAACTTCCGCCAAACGCCCACTTTGTAGAGCGGCTTTTTTTTTTTTTTAACATCCGGTATAAAAAAATTTAAAAAAAGTATATGGAAAGCAAAAGGAAAAGAAAAAAAAACTCCCCATAATATAAGACAAGTTACTTGGAACCACTTCACATTTTCAACATTTGTTTCACCCTGTAGTACCAAAATAAGAAAAAAAAAATACTTCAAGTAGCTTTTCTACTACTTGTGTACACCACCCTGTATAATTCTATAATAAAATTCAATTAACTTAAAAAAAAAATTTTTAGGGATTAAAGTCCACCCTGTATACCAACAAAATTCAATGAAGATTGATTACATTGATTAAACAATAAAAGTTGACCCTGACCTTCCTATCTGTAAAACAAAATCCTATTTAAAAAAACTAAAATAAAAAAAAGTATGTATATGAAAACCACTAATAACTCATATTCCTTCTTAAAATTAAATTATCAAGGTATAAACCTTGAGAAATTCTCAGAATTATTTCTTGTAAGATACCAAAAAAAGAATAATTATTGTCAATAACAGGAAAGCTATATATAATAAGGAATGCTATTCAATGTTATAGTCCCAACTTATTTTATCTCTATACTGTCCATGCTCATATACACAAGTCACAATAATCACAATATCAATATCTAAGTACTTAATCACCCCCCTGAAAGTTAAGACGATTCATGCTATCAGTCGGAGATAAAGAATGAAGAAAAAAAATATAATGTCACAATCATAAATTCAATAAAATGAATTATAAAATATGTAAATTTCTCTATTATAAAAAAATTATATCTATATATATATATATATATATATATATATATATATATATATATATATATATATATATATATTTTTTTTTATGTAATTATTTGTGTTTACACGTTTTTAAGATCATCAGGTATACTTATTTACTTGTATTTATGTGGTGTATATATATATATATATTTATACCCAAAGGTACCTTAATTCGTCAGTGATCACTTCGGAAGCATTACATAATAAGGCGTAACATTGAAGTGTTTTAATTTACATAATTATAAAATAAAAATATAGTTTTAAAGATCAAAATGAGAAGATGATAATAAATAATAATAATAAATTCATGTTAAATCATACAGAGAAATAAAAAGAATATGGTTAAAATCAAAAATAAAAAGACTAGCAAGCTTACGGCTCAAGTCCCATGGTGTTGTTCTTTCGGGGGCGAGAGCCCGCGATGGGCTATTTTGCACCACATAGGGCCTAAGGCATGATGTGGGTTGACGGGGCTAAGGGCGGCGAAATTTGCTGTTAGGCTTCAGGGCGAAATCCTCCACTGCTGAGTCATGACTGGCAGTTTACGTACTCATTTTCAAGGAGCCCTAAGAAAGATTTCTCAATGGAAACACGGAACACCAAATAAAATGTCACCAACGGTGAAAACTACTTACGAAGTTTCGAGAGGCAAAAACCACTAAAAACCATCACCTTCAAAAAAATATTTATCTTGAAAATGCAGAAACACTAATGAAGTTTAGTTTCGAGTATTAATTTCGATAAAAATGTGCTGGCGGAGAGAGATGATACTAGATTTATTTCACTACACCATTAATCTCTCTCCGTCACAGCGGAAAGCACGGTTCACCTTTGACAGACGCAGGAGCTGGAAAGATCCCCAGATGCGTCGCGGAACTGCTTAAATAGTAGTCCAAAAGACGCTGGGCGCAAGACCGAAGATTGAGGAACTTCGCTCGTTACTTTATGGGTTTAGCCGATATGGGCCCAATCAAAGCCCATACGTAGATCACTAATAAGCAAACCATAGAGTGGCTGGTAGAAAGTACAAAATTCGACACGCGGCGCCACTAGCGTCCGCTTTAGTAAACCGGTTGACCAATTCAATTGCCGTAAAATCTTCTCCATGCACAACATAATGTAAACAATAACAAAGAATTAAAATGGTGATAATATTGATAGTGGTTCAATGAAAAATAATGGCGAATTCCATTAAGAGTCGAAGGCAATTGAAATTATTATGGTGGGTCTCAGTCAGCAGTCTCGTACTTATAAAGTTTCGAAAGAAAAATTTAGAACAAAGTCATTTTTAAATATTTTAACCAAATAAATAAAAGTTAGGATTCTCCAGATCCCGTCTAAAACGTAATTAATCCTGTAACAATCTATTATTCGAGTATAATTTAAAATTGGTATTTAGCTTATACAAGATCACCCAAAAGACCCTTTTTAAGTTTTAAACATAACCAGGATAACGAAAATCGACAACTATTAGCTATAGCTATTGTTTCGATTTGATTTCAATTAAATTTTTAGATATAATTTGTTTAACCCTAAATAATTTTTAAAATATTTTGATGTATTGTTTTTTAAAAAAAATACTCATATCTCACTCTATTACGCTTATCTATTATTTGATTGTGATTTAAATATGGTATTTAGGTGATACAAGATGACCAAATGATTCTTTTGACGTTTTGGACATAGCCCAAGTTTAGTAAATAGAACAATTAATCCCTATAGCAGTGTCCGATTTGACTCCAATTTACTTGTTTAAAAAAAAAATTATCTTACTCTATTACTGTTATCTATTATTAAAATATAATTTAAATTTAGCATATAGCATATACAAGATAGCCAAATGATTTTTTTACGGTTTGAACATAACCAGAATTAAGAAAATACGATCACTAACAGCGTTAGTTATTGTTCCGATTTAATTTTAATTTAATTTTTAGATATAATTTGTTTAACCCTAAATGATTTTTAAAAATATTTTGATGTATTGTTTTTCAAGAAAAATACTCATATCTCACTGTATTACGCTTATCTATTATTTGATTGTAATTTAAATTTGGTATTTAGGTGATACAAGAAGACCCAACAATACTTTTAACGTTTTGGACATAACCAAAGTTAAGTAAATAGAACAATTAATTCCTATAGCATTGCCCGATTTGACTAAAATTTAATTTTTTTTTGAAGTTCATTTAATGTACTGAAAATATTTTCAAAATTTGTTGGATGTATTGTTTTTAAAAAAAAAATAGTCATATCTCACTCATTTACTGTTACCTATTAATTGAATATAAGTTAAATTTAGTATTTAGCATATACAAGATAGCCAAATGATTTTTTTACGGTTTGAACATAACCAGAATTAAGAAAATACGATAACTAATAGCGCTAGCTTTAATATTTAGTTATAATTTGTTTAACACTAAATGATTTTAAAAATATTTTGATTTATTATGTTTCAAAAAAATAGTCATATATCACTCTAATACCGTTATCTGTTACTCGATTATAATTAAAAATTGGTATTTAAGTTATACAAGATGACTCAAATGATTCTTTTTACGTTTTGGACATAACCAGGATAACGCAAATCGACAACTATTAGCTATAGCTGTTGTTTCGATTTGACTTCAATTTAATTTTTAGATATAATTTGTTTAACACTAAATGATTTTTAAAATTATTTTGAAGTATTGCGTTTTAAAAAAATACACATATCTCACTTTATTACGCTTATCTATTATTTGAATATAATTTAAATTTGGTATTTAGGTAATACAAGATGACCCAAATAATTCTTTTGACGTTTTGGACATAACCAGAATTAAGAAAATACAATAACTAATAGCCTTAGCTATTGTTTCAATTTTATTTTAATTTAATATTTAGTTATAATTTGTTTAACCCTAAATGATTTTAAAAATATTTTGATGTATTGTGTTTTAAAAAAAATATTCATATCTCACTCTATTACTGTTATTTATTATTAAAATATAATTTAAATTTAGTATTTAGCATATACAAGATAGACAAATGATTTTTTTACGGTTTGAACATAACCAGAATTAAGAAAATACGATAACTAATAGCCTTAGCTATTGTTTCAATTTTATTTTAATTTAATATTTAGTTATAATTTGTTTAACCCTAAATGATTTTTAAAAATATTTTGATAAATTGTATTTCAAAGAAATAGTCATATCTCACTCTAATACCGTTATCTATTATTCGATTATAATTTAAGTTTGGTATTTAGGTTATACAAGATGACCCAAATGATTCTTTGTAAGTTTTGGACATAACCAGGATAACGAAAATTAGCTATAACTATTGGTTTCGATTTGAATTCAATTTAATTTTTAGATATAATTTTTTTAACCCTAAATGATTTTAAAAATTATTTTGAAGTATTGTGTTTTAAAAAAAAATGTCACTCTATTACGCTTATCTATTAGTTAAATATAATTTAAATTTAGTATTTAGCATATACAAGATAGCCAAATGATTTTTTTACGATTTGAACATAACCAGAATTAAGAAAATACGATAACTAATAGCGTTAGCTATTTCGATTTTATTTTAATTTAATATTTAGTTATAATGTGTTTAACCCTAAATGACTTTAAAAATATTTTGATGTCTTGTGTTTTAAAAAAATATTCATATCTCACTCTATTACGCTTATCTATTATTTTAATATAATTTAAATTTAGTATTTAGCATATACAAGATGATGTATATGCTAAATACTAAATTTAAATTATTGATGATTATTATATGAATGATTTTTTTACGGTTTGAACATAACCAGAAATAGGAAAATACGATAACAAATAGGGTGAGCTTTTGTTCCGATTTAATTTTAATTTAATATATAGATATAATTTGTTTAACCCTAAATGATTTTTAAAAATATTTTGATGTATTGTTTTTTAAAAAAAATACTCATATCTCACTCTCTTACGAATATCTATTATTCAGATGTAATTTAAATTTGGTATTTAGGTGATACAACATGATCCAAATGATTCTTTTGACGTTTTGGACATAACCAGGGTTAAGTAAATAGAACAATTAATCCCAATAGCATTGTCCGATTTGACTCCCATTTAATTTTAAAAGTTCATTTGATGTATTGTAAATAATTTTTTTTTAAATTTCTGATGTATTGTTTTTAAAAAAATAGTAATATCTCACTCTAATACCGTTATCTATTATTCGATTATAATTTAAAATTGATATTTAGGTTATACAAGATGACCCAAATGATCCTTTTTAAATTTTGAACATAACCAGGATAACGAAAATCGATAACTATTAGCTATAGCTATTGTTTCAATTTGATTTAAATTTAATTTTTAGATATAATTTGTTTAACCCTAAATGATTTTTAAAATTATTTTGAAGTTTTGTGTTATAAAAAAAAACTAATATCTCACTCTATTACTGTCTTCTTCTATTAAAATATAATTTAAATTTAGTATTTAGCATATATAAGAGAGCCAAATGATTTTTTTACGGTTTGAACATAACCAGAATTAAGAAAATACGATTACTAATTAAAGGGTTAAGAAAATAGAACAATTAATCCCTATAGCATTGAATTGAATTGACGAAACAGTGGGCTGCCAAGGCAGTTGTGCATATAGGTCTCCTGATGGACCCGTCATGCCCCACCGGGGGTTACCAGAGCCCAACGGCCTTAGAGAAACCTATAAGGCTCTCTGGTCTGAAGGACTTAAAGTCGCTCGGTACACTGAAAGTGTTACCCAAGTATTAGAACCTGGCGCGCGTGAGTGCTGGGCACTCCCCGACTACATGGTCAACGGTTTCATCCTCCTCACAGCACCATCGGCATTCCGGGTTGTCCGCAATACCGATAGTATGGAGATGGCTTCTTAAGTGCCAGTGACCGGTTAAAAGACCTGTCACTAGCCTAATTTCGCGTCTTTTTAGGCGTAGTAGATTTTTGGTGAGAAAGGCAGAGGGCCCACCTATGTGCGCTTTGGCCTGTCTCATACCAGGGGACTCAGTCCATCTTCGGTGGGTCCACTTGTCCAGCAGACCCTTCATTGATGCGACCGCAACGCATTTGGCGATACCAACTATGGGTTCCGGCCCCATCGGCACATTCGCGGATCCCAGTCTGGTAAGAGAGTCCGCTTGTTCATTACCTGCATGGCCTGCATGGCCAGGTATCCAGACGAGCTGGACCCTGCATCCAACCTGTACCAGTTTTTTCAGGACTTTTATGCACTCTAGTACAAGCTTTGAGCTTACCTTTGCGGCCGTGATAGCCTTAATGGCAGCTCTGCTGTCCGAGCATATTGATACGACTGTATTGCGGTGTCCGCAGCTTAGGATTTTCTGTCCGCATTTTAATACAGCGAATACTTCGGCCTGGAAGACAGTGGCGTGCTCCCCCAGCGAGTATGCCCTACTGGTATGTGGGATCCCACCAATAAGCCCTGATCCAGCCCTGTTATTCATTCTGGAGCCATCTGTGTACCAGATGGTTACCCCCTGTTTAGCAATGCAGGTCTGTTGGAATTCTGCCACTCCTCTCTGCCTGCAATATGCGTCACGAATCCCTCGCAGTCCACAGTCACTGAAGCCATGCAGTCACTGCCCATCAGAAGGAGAGGACATTCCTGTATGGCCCGTGACCAAATTTTTGCGTGACCGGTCTCGCCAGCACGTAGTTCGCCGAGGACGTACGCAGTCCTCATTGCCTCGAATTGCACAACGAGGTCCAGAGGCGGAAGGCTCAGCAGAGTCTCAAGCGCTCTAGTTGGCGCCGTCCGCATGGAACCCGTTATGCTGAGACATGCAAGACGTTGGACTCTGTCCAGTTGAGCGCGAATTTTCGCTTTCTCAGTACATGGCCACCAAACGATAGCCTCGTATGTGAGAAGAGGTCTCACAATGCGCGAGTAGATCCAGTGGAGGATCTTAGGAGACAGACCCTAGGTATTGCCGAAAGCCCGCCTGCAGGCCCAAAGCGCGCAGGTGGGCTCCTTCATTCTGGTGTCTGCATGATCGTGCCAGGAGAGTTTGGGATCCAACTTGATTCCCAGAAATCGAACTGTCCTGGAGTAATGCAGCTGCACGCCACCTAGAGATATAACAGGGGGCGTGCCAGAGTTACGTCTCCTCGTGAATAGTAGGAGCTCTGCTTTTTTGGGGTTAATCCTGAGACCTCCCGAGAGGCACCATGTGTCCAACATACGCAGGGCTCTCATCATAGGGCCCCGCATTGAGACGGCGTCTTTTCCTGGGCAAAGGATTACCAGATCATCAGCGTAGGCCTGTGTGTATAGACCAGCATTGTTTAAAAGATTAATCAGGCTGTCGACCACAAGGCACCACGAGGTAGGGGACAATATTCCTCCCTGCGGGCAGCCCCTAGGCGCCAATGTTTCGACAATCTCGTTGTTGAGCTGGGCAGATACATGACGTTTCGAGAGCATGGCCTCTATCCAGCTAACCAAACAGGGTTCTGAGCCGCGGCTCTCGAGTGCTTGGCAGATTAATGCAAAAGGGGTGTTGTCGAACGCCCCTTCAATGTCTAAAAACGCACCCAGACAATCCTTGCCACTACCCACAGCGCCCTCCACCTTCCTAACGAGGTGCTGTAGGGCCAGATCCGTGGATTTGCCCGCCTGATAGGCGTATTGGTGCACATGTAGTGGTTTGTTGACCAGGATGCTTTCCTTAAGGTATCGATCAATCAGCCTCTCCATCGCCTTCAGCATAAAGCTGGTAAGGCTGATAGGTCGGTACGATTTGGGATCTGTAAAATCGCTTTTTCCGGGTTTCGGAATGAAGACGACTTTTACTTGACGCCATGACTTTGGGACGTAGCCCTGAGCAAGGGACGATCTGAATAGTCTGACCATGTGTGGGGTTAGTATTTCTAACCCGTTTTGCAAAAGGCATGGATATAATCCATACATGCCCGGAGATTTGAAGGGGGGAAATGTCTTGATTGACCATTTCACCCTCTCGTAGGTAATTATTCTTCTAGCAGTCTCGAACTCTAAGCGAATCGGAACCCGAGAACAGCTAGGAGGATCGCGAGTTGAGTTGAAGTCTGGGAAGTGAGTGCGCAGCATGACCTCCAGTGACTCCCGCTCATTGGTAGTAAAGCCGCCATCTGGAAGTGACAGCGACCCCAATTTAGTTCCAGGTTCCTTGGACAGTACTTTGCACTTGGACAGTACATGGTGTGTTTTCAACATCATCGCAGAACTGCCTCCAGCACTGTCTTTTGGAGTCCCTGAGTGTCTTTTTGTGTTGCCTTTGAGCTGCGTGGAACGCATCCCAGTCACTGGCAAGCTTAGTGCGCTCAGCCCTGCGAAGGAGCCGACGCGTATTGTCACGGTGCTTTTCCGTGTTCTTGTTCCACCAGGCATTCTTGGCATTGGCGGGTCTCCGTCTGAGGGGACAGCTGCCCTCGAATGCCGCGACTATCGCACGAGTCAGGTTGACAGTCCCGATCTCTGTGTCGGCCGGAAGTGTGTACCTTGCCGGCATGTCCGTAAGACCACCGACTAGTTCCTCTCGAAAGTGGTCCCAGTCAGTGCACCTTGGGTTTCTGTAGGCTGGGGTATCGTATCGAGCCTGCTTCTTTATTTCAAAAAGAATGTGCCTGTGGTCCGACATTGTGACCTCAAGGGACACTCTCCATGAGCTGAGAAGGTTCACAGTACTAGGTGAACAGATAGTAAGGTCAATAATTGATAGACCCCTATTGCAGTAGAAAGTTGGGACACTGCCTCGGTTGAGTAGCATTGTCCGATTTAATTCCAATTTAATTTTTGAAGTTCATTTGATGTACAGTAAATTACTTTTAAAATTTTTCTGATGTATTGTTTTAAAAAAAAATAAATATATCTCACAATATTACTGTTATCTATTATTCGAATATATTTTAAATTTACTCTTTCGCATATACGAGATAGCCAAATGATGTTTTTTACGGTATGAACACAACCAGAGTTAAGAAAATATAATAACTAATAGCGTTAGCGATTGTTCCGATTTAATTTTAATTCAGTTTTTAGATATAATTTGATTAACAAAAAGATGACTCAAATGACCCTTTTTAAGTTTTAGATAGCCAAAACTTAAAAAGGGTTAACCAGGGTTAAGAAAATAGAACAATTAATCCCTAAAACATTATCCGATTTGATTCCAATTTCATTTTTAAAGTTCATTTGATGTACTGTAAATTACTTCTAAATTTTTCTGATGTATTGTTTTTAAAAAAAATTCTCACATTTCACTCTATTACTATTATCTATTATTGGAATATAATTTAAATTTACTATTTCGCATATACGAGATAGCCAAATTATGTTTTTTACGGTTTGAACACAACCAGAGTTAAGAAAATATAATAACTAATTGCGTTAGCGATTGTTCCGATTTAATTTTAATTCAATTTTAAGTTATTATTTGATTAACCCTATATGATTTTTAAAAATATTTTGATGTATTGTTTTTTAAAAAAATAGCCATATCTCACTCTATTAATATTATCTATTATTTAAATTTATTTTAAAATTAATATTTAGGTTATACAAGATGACTCAAATGATCCTTTTTAAGTTTTGGACATAACCATGGTTAAGAAAATAGAACAATTAATCCCTATAGCATTGTCCGATTTGATTCCAATTTAATTTTTGAAGTTCATTTGATGTACTGTAAAGTACTTTTACAATTTTTCTGATGTATTGTTTTTTAAAAAAATAATTATATCTCACTCTATTACTGTTATCTATTATTCGAATATAATTTCCATTTACTATTTCGCATATACAAGATAGCCAAATGATGTTTTTTACGGTTTGAACACAAACATAATTCAGAAAATATAATAACTAATAGCGTTAGCGATTGTTCCGATATGATTTTAATTTAATTTTTAGATATAATTTGTTTAATCCTAATTAATTTTTTTAAATATTTTGATGTATTGTGTTTAAAAAAAATTGTCATATCACACTATATTACGATTATCTATTATTCAAATATATTTTAAAATTAATATTTAGATTATGCAAGATGACTCAAATGATTCTTTTTAAATTTTGGACATAACCAGGGTTAAGAAAATAGTACAATTAATCCCTATAACATTGTCCGATTTGATTCCAATTTAATTCTTGAAGTTCATTTGATGTACAGTAAATTACTTTTAAAATGTTTCTGATGTATTGTTTTTTTAAAAAAAATTATATCTCACTCTACTACTGTATCTATTATTCGAATATAAAGTAAATTTACTATTTCGCATATACGAGATAGCTAAATGATGTTTTTTACGGTTCGATCACGACCAAAGTTGAGAAAATATAATAACTAATAGCGTTAGTGATTGTTCCGATTTAATTTTAATTCAATTTTTTGATATAATTTGATTAAACCTAAATAATTTTTTAAATTATTTTGATGTATTGTGTTTAAAAAATATTCATATCTCACTCAATTAAGGTAATCTATTATTCAAATTTATTTTAAAATTAATATTTAGGTTATACAGGATGACTCAAATGATCCTTTTTAAGTTTTGGACATAACCAGAATAAAGAAAATCGATTACTACTACCTATAGCTATTGTTCCGATATGATTTCAATTTAATTTTTAGATATAATTTGTTTAACCCTAAATTCCTTAATTCAATTTTTAGATATTATTTGATTAACCCTAAATGATTTTTAAAAATATTTTGATGTATTGTTTTTTAAAAACATAGCCATATCTCACTCTATAAATGTTATCTATTATTCAAATTTATTTTAAAATTAATATTTAGGTTATACAAGATGACTCAAATGATCCTTTTTAAGTTTTGGACATAACCAGAATAAAGAAAATCGATTACCACTACCTATAGCTATTGTTCCGATATGATTTCAATTTAATTTTTAGATATAATTTGTTTAACCCTAAATAATTTTTTTTAATATTTTGACGTATTGTGTTTTAAAAAAATAGTCATATCTCACTCAATTACGGTTATCTATTATTCAAATTTATTTTAAAATTAATATTTAGGCTATACAAGATGACTCAAATGACCCTTTTTAAGTTTTGGCCATAACCAGGGTTAAGAAAATAGAACAATTAATCCCTATAACATTGTCCGATTTGATTCCAATTTCATTTTAAAAGTTCATTTGATGTACTGTAAATTACTTTTAAAATTTTTCTGATATATTGTTTTTAAAAAAAAATTTAAATCTCACTCTATTACTGTTATCTATTATTCGAATATAATTTAAATTTACTATTTCGCATATACAAGATAGCCAAATGATGTTTTTTACGGTTTGAACACAACCAGAGTTTAGAAAATATAATAACTAATAGCGTTAGCGATTGTTCCGATTAAATTTTAATTCAATTTTTAGATATTGATTAACCCTAAATGATTTTTAAAAATATTTTGAGGTATTGTGTTTTAAAAAAATAGTCATATCTCACTCAATTACGGTTATCTATTATTCAAATTTATTTTAAAATTAATATTTAGGCTATACAAGATGACTCAAATGACCCTTTTTAAGTTTTGGCCATAACCAGGGTTAAGAAAATAGAACAATTATTCCCTATAACATTGTCCGATTTGATTCTAATTTCATTTTTAATGTTCATTTGATGTGTAAATTACTTCTAAATTTTTCTGATGTATTGTTTTTAAAAAAAAATTATCATATTTCACTCTATTACTATCATCTATTATTCGAATATAATTTAAATTTACTATTTCGCATACACGAGATAGCCAAATTATGTATTTTACGGTTTGAACACAACCAGAGTTTAGAAAATATAATAACTAATAGCGTTAGCGATTGTTCCGATTTAATTTTAATTCAATTTTTAGATATTATTTGATTAACCCTAAATGATTTTAAAAAATATTTTGATGTATTGTTTTTTAAAAAAATAATCATACCTCACTCTGTTACTGTTATCTATTATTCGAATATAATTTAGATTTACTATTTCGCAAATACGAGATAGCCAAATGATATTTTTTACGGTTTGAACACAACCAGAGTTAAGAAAATAAATAACTAATAGCGCTAGCAATTGTTCCGATTTAATTTTAATTCAATTTTTAGATATTATTTGATTAACCCTAAATGATTTTTAAAAATATTTTGATGTATTGTTTTTTAAAAAAATAGCCATATCTCACTCTATTAATGTTATCTATTATTCAAATTTATTTTACAATTAATATTTGGGTTATACAAGATGACTCAAATGATCCTTTTTAAGTTTTAGCCATAACCATGGTTAAGAAAATAGAACAATTAATCCCTATAGTATTGTCCGATTTGATTCCAATTTAATTTTTGAAGTTCATTTGATGTACTGTAAATTACTTTTAAAATTTTTCTGATGTATTGTTTTTTAAAAAAATAATTAAATCTCACTCTATTACTGTTATCTATTATTCGAACATAATTTAAATTTACTATTTCGCATATACAAGATAGCCAAATGATGGTTTTTACGGTTTGAACACAACCAGAGTATAGAAAATATAATAACTAATAGCGTTAGCAATTATTCCGATTTAATTTTAATTCAATTTTTAGATATTATTTGATTAACCCTAAATGATTTTTAAAAATATTTTGATGTATTGTTTTTTAAAAAAATAGTCATATCTCACTCTATTACTGTTATCTATTATTCGAACATAATTTAAATTTACTATTTCGCATATACAAGATAGCCAAATGATGGTTTTTACGGTTTGAACACGACCAGAGTTTAGAAAATATAATAACTTATAGCGTTAGCGATTGTAACGATTTAATATTAATTCAATTTTTAGATATTATTTGATTAACCCTAAATGATTTTTAAAAATATTTTGATGTATTGTTTTTTAAAAAAATAGTCATATCTCACTCAATTACGGTTATCTATTATTCAAATTTATTTTAAAATTAATATTTAGGTTATACAAGATTACCTAAATGATCCTTTTTAAGTTTTGGACATAACCAGAATAATGAAAACCGATTACTAATACCTATAGCTATTGTTTCGATATGATTTCAATTTAATTTTTAGATATAATTTGTTTAACGCTAAATAATTTTTTAAAATATTTTGATGTATTGTGTTTTAAAAAAATAGTCATATCTCATTCAATTGCCGTTATCTATTATTCAAATTTATTTTAAAATTAATATTTAGGCTCTTCAAGATCACTCAAATGACCCTTTTTAAGTTTTGGCCATAACCATGGTTAAGAAAATAAAATAATTAATCCCTATAGCATTGTCCGATTTGATTCCAATTTAATTTTAGAAAATCATTTGATGTACTCTAAACTGCTTTTAAAATTTTTCTGATGTATTGTTTTTGAAAAACATAATTAAATCTCACTCTATTACTGTTATCAATTATTCGAATATATTCGGTTTTTACGGTTTGAACACAACCAGAGTTTAGAAAATATAATAACTAATAGCGTTAGCAATTGTTCCGATTTAATTTTAATTCAATTTTTAGATATTATTTGATTAACCCTAAATGATTTTTAAAAATATTTTGATGTATTGTTTTTTAAAAAAATAGTCATATCTCACTCAATTACGGTTATCTATTATTCAAATTTATTTTAAAATTAATATTTAGGTTATACAAGATGACTCAAATGATCCTTTTTAAGTTTTGGACATAACCAGGATAAAGATAATCGTTTACTACTACCTATATCTATTGTTCCGATATGATTTCAATTTAATTTTTAGATATAATTTGTTTAACCCTAAATAATTTTTTTAAATATTTTGAGGAATTGTGTTTTAAAAAAATAGTCATATCTCACTCAATTACGGTTATCTATTATTCAAATTTATTTTAAAATTAATATTTAGGTTATACGAGATGACTCAAATGATAACGGTTATAAAATATATATATAAAATATATATATAATATATATAAAACGGTTATAAATATATAAAAAAATAGTCATATCTCACTCTATTACGGTTATCTATAATTCAAATATAATTAAAAATTAATATTTAGATTATACACGTTGACTCAACTAATTCTTTTTAAGTTTTGGAAATAACCAGAATAATGAAAACCGATTACTAATACCTATAGCTATTGTTCCGATATGATTTCAATTCAATTTTTAGATATTATTTGATTAACCCTAAATGATTTTTAAAAATATTTTGACGTATTGTGTTTTAAAAAAATAGTCATATATCATTCAATTGCCGTTATCTATTATTCAAATTTATTTTAAAATTAATATTTAGGCTATACAAGATGACTGAAATGACCCTTTTTAAGTTTTGACCATAACCATGGTTAAGAAAATAGAACAATTAATCCCTATAGCATTGTCCGATTTCATTCCAATTTAATTTTTGAAGTTCATTTGATGTACTGGAAATTACTTTTAAAATTTTTCTGATGTATTGTTTTTTAAAAAAATAATTAAATCTCACTCTATTACTGTTATCTATTATTCGAATATAATTTAAATTTACTATTTCGCATATACGAGATAGCCAAATTATGTTTTTTACGGTTTGAACACAACCAGAGTTTAGAAAATATAATAACTAATAGCGTTAGCGATTGTTCCGATTTAATTTTAATTCAATTTTTAGATATTATTTGATTAACCCTAAATGATTTTTAAAAATATTTTGATGTATTGTTTTTTAAAAAAATAATCATACCTCACTCTATTACTGTTATCTATTATTTGAATATAATTTAGATTTACTATTTCGCAAATACGAGATAGTCAAATGATGTTTTTTACGGTTTGAACACAGCCAGAGTTAAGAAAATAAATGACTAATAGCGTTAGCAATTGTTCCGATTTAATTTTAATTTAATTTTTAGATATTATTTGATTAATCCTAAATGATTTTTAAAAATATTTTGATGTATTGTTTTTTAAAAAAATAGCCATATCTCACTCTATTAATTTTATCTATTATTCAAATTTATTTTAAAATTAATATTTAGGTTATGCAATATGACTCAAATGATCCTTTTTAAGTTTTGGACATAACCAGGATAAAGAAAATCGTTTACTACTACCTATAGCTATTGTTCCGATATGATTTCAATTTAATTTTTAGATATAATTTGTTTAACCCTAAATATTTTTTTAAAATATTTTGAGGAATTGTGTTTTAAAAACATAGTCATATCTCACTTAATTACGGTTATCTATTATTCAAATTTATTTTGAAATTTATATTTATATTAAACAAGATGACTCAAATGATCCTTTTTAAGTTTTGGACATAGCCAGGGTTAAGAAAATAGAACAATTAATCATTATAGCATTGTCCGATTTGATTCCAATTTAATTTTTGAAGTTCATTGGTGAACTGTAAATTGTTTTTAAAATTTCTCTGATGTATTGTTTTTAAAAAAAATAATTTTATCTCACTCTATTATTGTTATCTATTATTCGAATATAATTTAGATTTACTGTTTCGCATATACAAAATAGCCAAATGATGTTTTTTACTGTTTGAACACAACCAGAGTTAAGAAAATATAATAACTAATAGCGTTAGCGATTGTTCCAATTTAATTTTAATTCAATTTTAGATATAATTTGATTAACCCTAAATGATTTTTAAAAACATTTTGACGCATTGTGTTTTAAAAAAATAGTCATATCTCATTCAATTGCCGTTATCTATATTCAAATTTATTTTAAAATTAATATTTAGGTTATACAAGATGACTCAAATGATCCTTTTTAAGTTTTGGACATAACCATGGTTAAGGAAATAGAACAATTAATCCCTATAGCATTGTCCGATTTGATTCCAATTTAATTCTTGAAGTTCATTTGATGTACAGTAAATTACTTTTAAAATGTTTCTGATGTATTGTTTTTTAAAAAAATAATTTTATCTCACTCTATTATTGTTATCTATTATTCGAATATAATTTAGATTTACTGTTTCGTATATACAAGATAGCCAAATGATGTTTTTTACTGTTTGAACACAACCAGCGTTAAGAAAATATAATAACTAATAGCGTTAGCGATTGTTCCGATTTAATTTTAATTCAATTTTAGATATAATTTGATTAACCCTAAATGATTTTTAAAAATATTTTGACGCATTGTGTTTTAAAAAAATAGTCATATCTCATTCAATTGCCGTTATCTATTATTCAAATATATTTTAAAATTAATATTTAGATTATGCAAGATGACTCAACTGATCCTTTTTAGGTTTTGGACATAACCAGGGTTAAGAAAATAGAACAATTAGTCTATCCCTGATTAACCCTAAATGATTCTTAAAAATATTTTGATGTATTGTGTTTTAAAAAACTGTCATATCTCACTCAATTACGGTTATCTATTATTTAAATTTATTTTAAAATTAATATTTCGGTTATACAAGATGACTCAAATGATCCTTTTTAAGATTTGCACATAACCAGGATAAAAAAAATCGATTACTATTGTATATAGCTATTGTTCCAATATGATTTCAATTTAATTTTTAGATATAATTTGTTTAACGCTATATAATTTTTTAAAATATTTTGATGTATTTTGTTTTAAAAAAATAGTCATATCTCACTCTATTACGGTTATCTATAATTCAAATATAATTAAAAATTAATATTTAGATTATACACGTTGACTCAACTAATTCTTTTTAAGTTTTGGACATAACCAGAATAATGAAAACCGATTACTAATACCTATAGCTATTGTTCCGATATGATTTCAATTCAATTTTTAGATATTATTTGATTAACCCTAAATGATTTTTAAAAATATTTTGACGTATTGCGTTTTAAAAAAATAGTCATATATCATTTAATTGCCGTTATCTATTATCCAAATTTATTTTAAAATTAATATTTAGGCTATACAAGATGACTGAAATGACCCTTTTTAAGTTTTGACCATAACCCTGGTTAAGAAAATAGAACAATTAATCCCTATAACATTGTCCGATTTGATTCCAACTTCATTTTAAAAGTTCATTTGATGTACTGTAAATTACTTTTAAAAATTTTCTGATGTATTGTTTTTTAAAAACAATTTTAAATCTCACTCTATTACTATTATCTATTATTCGAATATAATTTAAATTTACTATTTCGCATATACAAGATAGCCAAATGATGTTTTTTACGGTTTGAACACAACCAGAGTTAGGAAAATAAATAACTAATAGGGTTAGCGATTGTTCGGATTAAATTTTAATTCAATTTTTAGGTATTATTTGATTAACCCTAAATGATTTTTTAAAATATTTGATGTATTGTTTTTTTAAGAAATAACCATATCTCGCTCTATTAATGTTATCTATTATTCAAATTTATTTTAAAATTAATATTTAGGTTAAACAAGATGACTCAAATGATCCTTTTTAAGTTTTGGACATAACCAGGATAAAGAAAATCGTTTACTACTACCTATAGCTATTGTTCCGATATGATTTCAATTTAATTTTTAGATATAATTTGTTTAACCCTAAATAATTTTTTAAAATATTTTGAGGAATTGTGTTTTAAAAAAATAGTCATATCTCACTCAATTACGGTTATCTATTATTCAAATTTATTTTGAAATTTATATTTATATTAAACAAGATGACTCAAACAATCCTTTTTAAGTTTTGGACATAGCCAGGGTTAAGAAAATAGAACAATTAATCCCTATAGCATTGTCCAATTTGATTCCAATTGAATTTTTAAAGTTCATTGGATGAACTGTAAATTGTTTTTAAAATATTTCTGATGTATTGTTTTTTAAAAAAATAATTTTATCTCACTCTATTATTGTTATCTATTATTCGAATATAATTTAAAATAACTATTTCGCATATACAAAATAGCCAAATGATGTTTTTTACTGTTTGAACACAACCAGCGTTAAGAAAATAAATAACTAATAGCGTTAGCGATTATTCCGATTTAATTTTAATTCAATTTTTAGATATAATTTGATTAACCCTAAATGATTTTTAAAAATATTTTGACTTATTGTGTTTTAAAAAAATAGTCATATCTCATTCAATTGCCGTTATCTATTATTCAAATTTATTTTAAAATTAATATTTAGGCTATACAAGATGACTCAAATAACCCTTTTTAAGTTTTGGCCATAACCAGGGTTAAGAAAATAGAACAATTAATCCCTATAACATGTCCGATTTGATTCCAATTTCATTTTTAAAGTTCATTTGATGTACTGTAAATTACTTCTAAATTTGTCTGATGTAATGTTTTTAAAAAAAATAATCACATTTCACTCTATTACTATTTTCTATTATTCGAATATAATTTAAATTTACTATTTCGCATATACGAGATAGCCAAATTATGTTTTTTACGGTTTGAACACAACCAGAGTTTAGAAAATATAATAACTAATAGCGTTAGCGATTGTTCCGATTTAATTTTAATTCAATTTTTAGATATTATTTGATTAACCCTAAATGATTTTTAAAAATATTTTGATGTATTGTGTTTTAAAAAAAATAGTCATATCTCACTCTATTACGGTTATCTATAATTCAAATATAATTAAAAATTAATATTTAGATTATACACGTTGACTCAACTAATTCTTTTTAAGTTTTGGACATAACCAGAATAATGAAAACCGATTACTACTACCTATAGCTATTGTTCCGATATGATTTCAATTTAAATTTTAGATATTACTGTTATCTATTATTCGAATATAATTGAGATTTACTATTTCGCAAATACGAGATAGCCAAATGATGTTTTTTACGGTTTGAACATAACCAGAGTTAATAAAATAAATAACTAATAGCGTTAGCGATTGTTCCGATTTAATTTTAATTCAATTTTTAGATATTATTTGATTAACCCTAAATGATTTTTAAAAATATTTTGATGTATTGTTTTTTAAAAAAATAGCCATATCTCACTCTATTAATGTTATCTATTATTCAAATTTATTTTAAAATTAATATTTAGGTTATACGAGATGACTCAAATGATCCTTTTTAAGATTTTCACATAACCAGGATAAAGAAAATCGATTACTATTATATATAGCTATTGTTGCAATATGATTTCAATTTAATTTTTAGATATAATTTGTTTAACGCTAAATAATTTTTTAAAATATTTTGATGTATTGTGTTTTAAAAAAATAGTCATATCTCACTCTATTACGGTTATCTATTATTCAAATATATTTTAATATTAATATTTAGATTATACAAGATGACTCAACTGATCCTTTTTAGGTTTTGAACATAACCAGAATAAAGAAAATAGAACAACTAATCCCTATAACATTGTCCGATTTGATTCCAATTTCATTTTTAAAGTTCATTTGATGTACTGTAAATTACTTCTAAATTTTTCTGATGTATTGTTTTAAAAAAAAATAATCACATTTCACTATAGAGTTTTATTATAGTACTATTATCTATTATTCGAATATAATTTAAATTTACTATTTAGCATATACGAGATAGCCAAATTATGTTTTTTACAATTTGAACACAACCAGAGTTTAGAAAGTATAATAACTAATAGCGTTAGCGATTGTTCCGATTTAATTTTAATTCAATTTTTAGATATTATTTGATTAACCCTAAATAACTTTTAAAAATATTTTGATGTATTGTTTTTTAAAAAAATAATCATACCTCATTCTATTACTGTTATCTATTATTCGAATATAATTGAGATTTACTATTTCGCAAATACGAGATAGCCAAATGATGTTTTTTACGGTTTGAACACAACCAGAGTTAACAAAATAAATAACTAAAAGCGTTAGCGATTGTTCCGATTTAATTTTAATTCAATTTTTAGATATTATTTGATTAACCCTCAATGATCTTTAAAAATATTTTGATGTATTGTTTTAAAAAAAAAATAGCCATATCTCACTCTATTAATGTTATCTATTATTTAAATTTATTTTAAAATTAATATTTAGGTTATACAAGATGACTCAAATGATCCTTTTTATGTTTTGGACATAACCATGGTTAAGCAAATAGAACAATTATACCCTATAGCATTGTCCCATTTGATTACAAATTAATATTTGGAGTTCATTTGATGTACTATAAATTGCTTTTAAAATTTTTCTGATGTATTGTTTTTTAAAAAAAGTATTATATCTCACTCTATTACTGTTATCTATTATTTGAATATAATTTAAATTTACTATTTTGCATATACAAGATAGCCAAATGATGTTTTCTACGGTTTGAACACAACCAGAATTAAGAAAATATAATAACTAATAGTGTTAACAATTGTTCCGATTTAATTTTAATTCAATTTTTAGATATAAGCCCTAAATGATTTTTAAAATTATTCGGATGTAATGTGTTTTAAAAAAGTAGTCATATTACACTCTATTACGGTTATCTATTATTCAAATATAATTTAAAATTATTATTTAGGTTATACAAGATGACTCAAATGATCCTTTTTATGTTTTGGACATAAATAGGGTTAAGAAAATAGAACAATTAATCCCTATAGGATTGTCCGATTTGATTCCAATTTAATTTTTGAAGTTCATTTGATGTACTGTCCATAACATTTAAAACTTTTGTGATGTATTGTTTTTTAAAAAAATAATTATATCTCACTCTATTACTGTTATCTATTATTCGAATATAATTTAAATTTACTATTTCGCATATACAAGATAGCTAAATGATGTTTTTTACGGTTTGAACACAACCAGAGTTATGAAAATATATTAACTAATAGCGTTAGCGATTGTTCCGATTTTATTTTAATTCAATTTTTAGATATAATTTGATTTACCCTAAATGATTTATAAGAATATTTTGATGTATTGTGTTCTAAAAATATTGTCATATCTCACTCTATTACTGTTATTTTTTATTCAATTTTAATTTAAAATTAATATTTAGGTTATACAAGATGACTCAAATTGATCCATTTTAAATATTGGACATAACCAGGGTTAAGAAAATACAACAATTAATCCCTATAGCATTGTCCCATTTGATAAATAAATAAATAAATAAATAAATAATATCTTTATTTAGCAAGAAGCTACATTCAATAAAAACATAGGTAAAAAATAAACTAAAAGTGTAAATTGGCTATAACTGTATCAGGACACTCCGGTTTGTCCATGGATGGTCTCGGTAATCCAGAAACAGCATCCCGGTTCCAGAAATATCCTGTCAGAGGTAGATCATAAATTAAAACTAGACTTAACCTAAACATTATTTCCTTGCCCCACTTATTAAAAGCACAGTTAATTATTGTTTGCCTTATAGTAATAAAAATAATGTCGACTCAGGTTGATCCAGTCGGTTCGGTTGCAATCAGCCGATGACACACATTTGGAACTTGGTTGACCTTGCCGACTAAACACATTGGTCCCCCCGTGTAATACTTAGAAAGGCTTCGGTAGTTCCAAGAAGCTGTAACCAGTATCCCGGTTGGCCCAAAAATACCCAGCCAACAGATAAACCAACAATCAAGATGATGATTGGAGCGGAAACAATGCATACTATAGTAAAACTTAATAAACTACATAATTAAAATAAAATAATAAAATAACAAACACAATTTTACTTATTCATAATAAATTTTCTCAAGAGCCCTCTGATTTGATTTAAAGTAATACAATTTTTGATGTTAGCAGGCAAGTTGTTAAATAGTATTAAACCTTTGTATAGAACTGAATTATGCATTTGGGTTGTGTTACATCTGTCGACTAGTATGAAGTCTATACGATTTCTCGTATTATAGTTATGTATATCTCCAAAAACTCTTAATTTATTACAAATATAATCGGGGAGCATCTGATGTTTTAATTTAAAAATAAACAAATAAACGTTATACAAAATTCTTTGATGTACAGACAACATATCTAGGACACCCAACATAGAGATAACAGGCGTGTAACGGTTACAATTTAGAATCAGTCTCATAGCTCTATTTTGAATTCTTTCCAGTTGGTCAATTCTATACTGTGGCAAGTTAAACAATAATGTTGAACAGAACTGTAAATGAGGAAGAGCAATGGCGTTGTAAAGTTTTAATTTGATGTACATTGACAAATTTTTTCCAATTCTTGTGATAAATCCAACTTTTTTTGAAAATTTTCTCATTACATAATCTGCATGAGCATGGAAATTCAGATTGGCATCGAAAATTGTTCCCAAATATTTAATTTCTTTGTCGTACAAAATACTTTCCCCATTCACAGAAATCTGTACATTGCCCATGTCTATAGAACTTAATCTAGATCTCTTGCCAAATATACAAAACTTGGATTTACTTGCATTTAAACTTAGTTTATTTCTACAGAGCCAGATGAATAAGTTATTGAGTTCAACGTTCATGACCTGTTGCAGTTGATAAATGTCTTTACCCACCACATATAACATTGTATCGTCCGCAAACAACACCACATTACACCCCCGCACTACCTCCACCATATCGTTGACATATAATAAAAATAGCAAGGGGCCCAAGACCGTTCCCTGTGGTACACCATGCTTTACATTAACACTTTCAGATGAACTATTTTTGTACATGACTCGCTGAACTCTACCACTTAGATAAGATTGAAACCACTTCAATACATTATGTTTAAGGCCTAACCGTTCTAATTTCCTAATTAACATTTCTCTACTCACGGTTTCAAACGCTCTCTTAAAATCCAAAAATACAGCAAGTACTAGATTATCAGAGTCAAGGGCCCTGAGAAAATTATCAACTATATTAATAATGACAGACTCACATGAATGATTCTCACGGAACCCCGATTGGTTAGGCACAACTATTTTATTTATATTACAATGTTCGAGTAGCTGTTCCTTAATACATACTTCAAGGAGCTTCTCATAAATAGGTACGGTGTTAATTGGCCGAAATTCATTACACAATTTAGTGTTTTGCACTTTTGAAACAGGAACAACAGTAGAAAGTTTCCAGGCTTCCGCGTTCTTCTTTTTTTTAGATTTTTAAGTATTTCCTTCATTTTAGTCATCGAAAGTTTATTAAATTGTGTCAAGGTTTTCTGGACTGAAGGTGGTTCAATGAAATATGTTTGGCCATTTGCTGCTGGTGGAATATCTGCAAGAATAAGATCAATACTATTCACGAAATAATTATTAAATCTATGTGCAATATCATCCTCCTGTGTAATGATTTCATTTTCAAACTTTATTTCATTAGGCATGTTTTGGTTTTTTCCTGGCAAAAGCGTCTTCAGATTTTTCCAGAGTTCTTTTTGATTATTTTTATTTAGATCTATGGTATTCGCAAAAAATCTATCCTTTTCTACTCTTATCTTGCTTACTATGTTATTTCTTATAGCTTTATATTCATTCCAAACGTTGTCGTTGTTTTCTATGGCAGCCCTTTTATATAATCGATCCCTTTCCTGCATTTGCTCCCTTATATCTTGAGTTATCCATTTTTTATGGGCATATTTCTGTTTTTGCACAATTTTAATCCTTGGGCACATACTGTCAAGAATTGTTCTAATATCTCTGACAAAAGTATTAGCTAGTAAGTCAACATCTGAACTATTTCTATTCCAATTGCATGTAAGCAGTTCTTCCTGAAGTTTATGGCATTTGTAGGTCTTAAAAGACCTAGTATAACTTACTACATCCATTGGCTGTTCCTTCGATTGATCCATAGAAATTGATATAATAGAATGGTCACTAATTTTAGGAGTTTGATGGACTTTATGCGAGAGAGATTTGTCATTTGAAATTAAATAATCGATCAGAGTCTGACTTCTTTGGACTATTCTAGTTGGAGTCTTAATTATTTGACTAAACCTATTGGTATAAATGATACTTAATAATTTGTTACTATAAAAATTGTTTTTTAATAAATCAAAATTAAAATCCCCAAGGATAATGTTGATTCCATTAAATCCACTAACTTGCTCTAAATATCCCCCAAAAAACTCTATAAATTTGGCATCTTGTTTCTGAGGCGAATGGTACAAAACAGAGCACAAATATTTACCTCCACCCATAGATAGCTCAAAAGACAACAACCAGACATAATCATCAATAGACAATACAGACCCCACCTTATATCTAATATCGTTTCTAATAAGGGCCAAGACCCCACCTGTTCTACTGTTGTTACTAGTGCATTGCTCCAAATTGTACCCATCAATAATCAACTCACATGGCTCAATAACCGGGGTTACGTGAGTCTCACTCAAAAGCAAGATCTTAGGCCTCCAGTCATTTACTAGTAAAATAATGTTATCTTTGTTGTTTAGATAACCTTGGCAATTAAAATAAACAATGTTGGTGTTAAGTGCAATATTTAGGTCTAATTGCTACTTAATATATTTATTCCTTTGTAACTCTTCAATTCGCTTATAGGAATCACAACTAGTTACATCCCAAGAAACGTAATTGACATTTAATCTAAGACCATACTTTTCATTAGATACTACACAATTAATACACTTAACGCTACTTACATTACATTCTTTAACATCATGGGATCCACTACACTTTGCACACACTTTATTTTCTTTACACTCTTTCAATAAATGACCATACCGACAGCACTTGAAACACCTTCGGATACCATATTCGTTGAAGACAGGACAACGGTTCCAACCAATGTTCATCTTCTCCTTTTCAATAAACACTGCATACGTGGTAGCATCAACTTCCAAGATCATATTGAACTTTTTGTTTACGATTTTAGTTTTTCTTACAATTTGAATTTTCCGGTTTGGAGATTCTGGAACATTATTTTGACTCTTTATTTTGGCCAAAATTTCATTATCTGATAGGTTGTACTCAGACTCATTAATGCCCACCACCTTAATCCTGTGCTCTAAAAGTTTTGGTACCTCAACACTGTAGTTGTCACCCATGTTGTTCTGGATCTGCGACTGTATCGAAGTTAGCTCCTTCTCATTGCCACACTTAATGATAACGCCGCCACTTTTGGTTGCTTTTCCTAGAGATAAACCGGCTCCAATAACAGTAGGATTGACTTTCTTTCTCAAATCCTCCTTCACTTGCTTTACATCTTTCTCCGGACACTTCTGCTTTACAACCAAAACTTTGCTATCATTTTTGGTGCATATTGCTGCAGCATATGACAACTTGGAGTTCACACTTGATGGGGCTGTTGACGGCTTACATTCCTTCAGGCTGGCAATTTCACGTTTCAAATTCTGGTTTTCGTTTAACAGGAGATCGACTTTTTGATTTAACTCGTTAGTTCTACTGACTAAGAGCTGCAAGGTGGCCATAATATCTCCTACATTATCTAAATCAATAAAAATATCATCTGTGCGGCTTCTTTTCCTAGCGCGCTCTGTTTTGTATGCACTATCACTAGATGCAGAGGGATCACACGATTCACATTTCCATGTCGATTTTCTCAAATGAAAACCGCGCATGTCAACATTAACACACTTTCCATGAAAATACTTAGCACACCTGGTACATTGTATTATCGACTTAATGTCATCAAATACTAAATTACATTTAGCACAATTACTTTCTGGATCACCGTCATCCGTAGTACTTCCTCCAGCCATTATTTCATTAGTTAATCACAATTTCAAAATCACCCCGTATATGAATTAAATATAAGTTAATTTAGACAAATACTGTTTACAATAGAACACCCGTTAATGTAAACACTGTAATTATCACGTACGTGCACTATATTTATGTTATACTTATTACACAAATTAGAGAAATAAAAATTGAATTTTACTGATTTATGGCAACCGTGATTCTAAAATAAGTCAATACTTGACTTGAAAGATGCAAAATTTTAAAAGACTTCTTTTGCTATAAATTATTCATCAAAAACTGTACTTTAACCCTTTGAAACACGCGAAAAACTATGGATCACCTATCATACGTGTTAACTGCTTGGACTACTACGAACTACAAATTAATTTTTGGAGTTCATTTGATGTACTGTAAATTGCATTTAAAATTTTTCTGATGTTTCGTTTTTTGAAAAAATAATCATATCTCACTCTATTACTGTTATCTATTATTCGAATATAATTTAAATTTACTATTTCGCATATACGAGATAGCCAAATCATGTTTTTTTACGGTTTGAACACAACCAGAGTTAAGAAAATATAATAACTAATTGCGTTAGTGATTGTTCCGATTTAATCTTAATTCAATTTCTTAATATAATTTGATTAACCCTAAATAATTTTTTAAATTATTTTGATGTATTGTGTTTAAAAAAATAGTCATATCTCACTCAATTAAGGTTATCTATTATTCAAATTTATTTTAAAATTAATATTTAGGCTATACAAGATGGCTAAAATGATCCTTTTTAAGTTTTGGACATAACCAGAATACAGAAAATCGATTACTACTACCTATAGCTAATGTTCCGATATGATTTCAATTTAATTTTTAGATATAATTTGTATAACCCTAAATAATTTTTTAAAATATTTTGAGGTATTGTGTTTTAAAAAAATAGTCATATCTCACTCAATTGCCGTTATCTATTATTCATATTTATTTTAAAATTTATATTTATATTATACAAGATGACTCAACTGATCCTTTTTAGGTTTTGGACATAACCAGGGTTAAGAAAATAGAACAATTAATCCCTATAGCATTGACCGATTTGATTCCAATTTAATTTTTGAAGTTCATTTGATGTACTGTTAATTACTTTTAAAATTTTTCTGATGTATTGTTTTTTAAACAAATAATTATATCTCACTCTATTATTGTATCTATTATTCGAATATAAATTAAATTTACTATTTCGCATATACAAAATAGCCAAATGATGTTTTTTTGGTTTGAACACAAACAGAATTCAGGAAATATAATAACTAATAGCGTTAGCGATTGTTCCGATATGATTTTAATTTAATTTTTAGATATAATTTGTTTAACCCTAAATAATTTTTTTAAATATTTTGAGGTATTGTGTTTAAAAAAAATTGTCATATCTCACTCTATTACTATTATCTATTATTCAAATTTATTTTAAAATTAATATTTAGATTATACAAGATGACTCAAATGATCCTTTTTAAGTTTTGGACATAAACAGGGTTAAGAAAATAGAACAATTAATCCCTATAGCATTTCCGATTTGATTCCAATTTAATTTTTGAAGCTCATTTGATGTACTGTAAATTACTTTTAAATTTTTTCTCATGTATTTTTAAATAATTATATCTCACTCTATTACTGTTATCTATTATTCGAATATAATTTAAATTTACTATTTCGCATATACAAGATGACTCAACTGATCCTTTTTAGGTTTTGGACATAAACAGGGTTAAGAAAATAGAACAATTAATCCCTATAGCATTTCCGATTTGATTCCAATTTAATTTTTGAAGCTCATTTGATGTACTGTAAATTACTTTTAAAATTTTTCTGTTTTTTTTTTTAAATAATTATATCTCACTCTATTACTGTTATCTATTATCCGAATATAATTTAAATTTACTATTTCGCATATACAAGATAGCCAAATGATGTTTTTTACTGTTTGAACACAACCAGCGTTAAGAAAATATAATAACTAATAGCGTTAGCGATTGTTCCGATTTAATTTTAATTTAATTATTAGATATAATTTGATTAACCCTAAATAATTTTTAAAAATATTTTGATGTATTGTGTTCTAGAAAAATAGTCATATCTCACTTTATTACCGTTATCTATTATTCAAATATATTTTAAAATTAATATTTAGGTTATACAAGATGACTCAAATGATTCTTTTTAAGAGCAATCATCAGCACGTGACTTTGCCTGAAATGGATTTAACGTGCTTTATAGGGAAGGTGAGCATTTGGCAACAACGCATCGTTAAAGCAAAGCAGAACACTGTTCGTCTCGCAGCAGACGGGTCAATGTTACCAGAGATTCATCGGGAGGAACCGATTGGTGCATTTTTTAGTTTGCATGCGGTTGGAGTTTTTTGCGTTTACTAACAAATAAGTCGCACGCGTATTTTGGTATTTCAAGACGTTTGTCTTGACAGTTTATTCACTATTCAAATTCAGGGATTTAATTTATTCATAAAAAATGCTTTTATATAGGAGGGTATTAGTATCACAAATTTAGGAGAGAAGGAATGAAATATAAAAATGTTTATAATTTTGTCTCACTTTCAAATATATGTACCTTAAACACTTTTTAGTAATTAAGATATAAATAATAAATTAGAGACATGTGAGTGACTTCCGTCAAAAAAGGGTAGAAGCAACCCTATAGATCGAAAAAATAAATTATTGTCATATATATCATATAAATTATATATATAAAACACTATTACATATATATATATATATATATACAGGGTGTTCATTTGAAAACTTCCCACCACGAATTTATCGAAAACCACTGTTTAAAAAAAAACGCCGAAATACGTCAAAAAGTTTGTCAAGAGGGGCAACTTTCTAACCTAAAATTACTTCACCCCCTTTCACCCTCTGCCCGCCAGGGTCATCCTCTTAAAAATTTTAAATGGCAAGGGGTATCGAGAAATAGCTTGTTTAAAAGGTCTTTCAAAGTCTTTTATTTTGACGGTTTACAGTGTCGTTTAAAAAGAACGAGATTCTGTATTATTATTCTGTATTATACAGGGTGGTTTTTTTTTTCGTTTTATCAATCTCACAACCATACATTCAAAGTAAGACACGTTAACATTACTTTTTTATCTAAACTTTTATTTAATATAACGATGAAGTTAAATCAATAACAATTAATATTATCGATTATTAAAAAAATAATTTTATCATACTTAGAATTTAATTAAACCAATAGCAGTATCTGAAATATTTTCAATTTATTTTCCCATCAAGCTTATCTGGTCCATTTCAACCATTAAACCTATTGTTAGTAAATTCGAGTCCAAATACATTGCAATTGTAAATGTTTAACTCAGAAGATCGAAAACAGATCCGAAAAAAGAGAGAACAGAATTCTTAATATTACTAAGTGTGGAAAAATGCAATAAAATAAAATAAAATACAATAACTTTTTTAAAAATAATAGAGAATAACATGAAAACATCAATTAATCAAATGTTCAAACAACCCCCCACTAACAGCTAAACAATATCCTAACCGATCATAAAATTCATTTCTACCGTTATTAAGTTGGTATTGGGAAATTTTATTACATTATATAACGAAATAGCGTTTTGTAACTGGTTTAGATTCTCAAATTTTCCACTTTTATAAATGAAACTTTAAATGACCCCACAAAAAGAAGTCATTCGGTGAAAGGTGATCAAGTGACCTGGCTGGCAAAAGTATCCGTTACCGTGGACCAATAATATTGCCGTTAAAAGCATTTTCCAAGCACTCTCTAACCATACGGGTATTATGGACCGGGCAACCATCCATTTAGTACCAGATCATTTGATCTTCCTGAACAACTTCTTCCAAGGCGGGTCCAATTTAATTGAATAATTCAAGATTAGTTTATTAAAATTTTTTAAAACTTTGCACAAGGGTTTGCCAGATTGGTCTCTTCAAAAAGTTATCTTACATTTTTTCTATAAAATGTACAGGGAAGCCAGGTCAAATAATTGACCCCCTTAAAATTTACATGGGTTTTCCTATGTTCCGCTCGGCGACGCACCACCCGGTATATTATAAAATCTATAAAATCTGTATTATTGCATGGCTTATAACGATGGCCATTTTCAGTATTTGTTGGACTAGTGTTTATAAATTTATAAATTAATATTTCGATAAAGAATTGCGATTTAATACAGTTTTTCCAAATACCCAACATTTAATAAAGGTTTTCCAAAAAACTATCTTAAATGTTATAATAGTCAATAGTTTGAGAACCGCTGAAGTAAAATCCTTTAAATTAGGTGTAGCCGTAAAGAAAATCAAAAGACTGGCTAGAAGATGACAGATGGGGGTGGTATTATACTCTGAAAATGTTTCCTCGTAGTAATCTAAATTGACGTGTCGGAGCGTTTTCTTTTTAAAATCTTTACGAGCCCGACATGGCCGCCGTTTCGTTTTCGTTTAGCCACCCTGTTTTACAAGGTGATTTTTAAGTTGATACTTTTTTTTAACTGTGTATAGAAGTCGGTATAATATACTTTTTTTTTCAAATAACTTTTTTCGATACACTCAAAAACAAGGGACATACAGAATAAAAAAAGTGAATATGGGTTTGTTTTTCATCGTGTTTATTTTTGCTCGAATTTTTGTATTATCGATCACGCATTGTACCGATCAGTTATTCTTAGACACTTTTGGTTTATTGTTGTTAATTTTAAATTTGCAAATCCTAAAAATGGCACATCGTTGTGAAAACAATGAACTTGTGAATATGTTGCTTATTTATGGATAGTGTCTTCAAATTCTGCTGCTGCTTCGGTATTATACGCAGACCGCTCTCCTTTGCGGAACCATCCTACATCCAGAAGTTTCATAAATCTTATTCAACGGGCTAGAGATACTGGCGATTTACGGGAACATATGCCCTGCAGGAAGAGAAAGGAGACCTGAAAATGTTCATAGGGAAGAACAAATTTTAAATCTCATCGAAGAAGATCCAACCACAAGTACTCGAGTTGTTGCAGGGCAGATCGGATTAAGTCAAAAAAAAGTATGGACAACATTGCGCGAGAATCAATTATATCCCTTTCACGTTCAACGTGTCCAAGCGCTACTGCCTGAAGACATCCCCCGCAGAGTTCAGTTTTATGAATGGTTCCTACAACAACATGAAAATGATCAACATTTTTCGAACAAAATTTTAGCCATGGACGAGGCAATATTCACCCGAAACGGAATTAACAATTTTCGAAATACGCATGTTTGGTCTGTTGATAATCCCCATGCAATTCGCAGAACCAATTTTTTAACATCGCTTTACTGCTAATGTGTGGGCAGGAATTGTGAATAGGATACTTGTTGGACCATTTATCTTACTAGACCGTTTGACGGGCGATGTTTATTTGGACTTTTTGCAAAATAATCTGCCTGTTCTGTTAGAAGACGTGCAACTGAATATCAGGCAAGCTATGTAGCTCCTGCAGGATGGAGCACCCGCCCATTTTAGACGAGAAGTGAGCGAATTTTTGGATATAAGTTAGCCAAATCGGTGGATTGGCCAAAATGGACCAGGTGCATGGCCACCAAGGTCGCCAGACCTAAATCCATGTGACTTTTTTTTGTGGGGGTATATGAAAAGTTTAGTTTTCAAGACGCCTATCGACACACAAGAAGAACTAATAGCATATATTGAGCAGGCTGCGGCAACAGTTAGACAAAAACCGATTTCTCTATTGCGTGCCGTTACGGAACAGTGGTTACGTTGGTATGGTTACGGTTTGGCAATGCAATTTTTTTATTTTTCGGTTTTTGAATAAAGTTATTTGAAAAAATGTTTATTTTACCGAGTTCTATACACAGTTAAAAAAAAGTATCAACTTAAAAATCACCCCGTATACAGCTCTCGTCAAAGAGAAATAAAAAAATAAATAAATATTAATTTTTTTACTGTTAATCACCTTTAAATATGCCTTCTTAAAAAGTTCTTAGCAATCAGAATACAAAAAATAAATTATGACATACGCGTGAGCTTCATCAAAGGGACATAAAATAAACCCCAAAGTTCAATTAATTAAAAAAAAATGTGTGTCTCAGTTTTGAACTCGTTACATTTACTTATTTTTTTTGTGTTTATGGATGTTGTTTGTACTTATAATGACGTAGGTATACATGTTGTAGAACAAGCTGTATAAAATATAAGACAATATTAAACAGTTATGTAAGTAAGTATACAAAAATGAAAATTATAATATAACGAAGTGGTATATTCTAATGAAAATAGAAAAACCAAAGAATTGTAATACAAAAATTATAATTTACAGCTCAAGTTCTAGTATATGAGTCTATAATATGAGTTTCGAATTTCCATGCCTCTACTATGCCTAGGATCTATGATTCTACAGGCAGTAGACATTTAAAATAAAAAATCCTTAATTTTTCTATTATTTTTTCTTTCCAAAATTAATCATTTATTTTCATTTATATATAAATAGTAAAAGCAATGTGGCATTCTTATTCCATATTTGCAGCCATTCTAGGTCTAAACTGATCCTTTTTTGGCTTCCTACTTTTTCGTTTAGAATAATAAACTATTGACATTTCTTCTTTTCTTTTTCCCATTTTTGAAAAATAAACGTAAAAAACTTAATAGTATAAAGAACAACGTGCAGAAAATTGGAACACCTTTGCAATAAAATACTTCTAAGTGAAATCCCAATCAACATTTCAATTTTACATAATATTGAATTGCTGTTGCCCAGTAGCCGATACCGTCGCTTGCACAGTATGCACAGATCGGGCCGAACAAGCGTCGCGCGTTTCTTGTTTTGACATGCTAGCCCAGGCGTGCGTTGTTGCCATATAATACTAAAATTATCGGCGGTTCAAGAAATTATAAGAAAAATGCCCGAATTTTGTAATTCCATTCTCAAAGGTTTATTATTAATTTTTTTGAAATGGTTTTTTAATATAATGTTTCTAAAATCGATGTATCTAGAGACGTATGGAAAAGTTTTTTTATTTATATTTTTGGTTTTTAAATAAAAAATCAAAATTTCAGAAATTTAAAAAAGTGGCACCTATCAACTCTTGACAAAAATATGTACATTTCATTAGTGAAAACCGCATTAAAAAATATTGTAAAATAAAAAAGTTATCCAGGAAACAGAAATTTATGGGTGAATAATCCTCTTAAGTGTTGCACATAACCAGAATAAAGAAAATCGATTAATATTACCTATAGCTATTGATCCGATATGATTTCAATTTAATTTTTAGATATAATTTGTTTAACACTAAATAATTTTTTTAAATATTTTGAGGTATTGTGTTCTAAAAAAATAGTTATATCTCACTCAATTACGGTTATTTATTATTCAATTTTATTTTAAAATTAATATTTAGATTATACAAGATGACTTAACTGATCCTTTTTAGGTTTTGGACATAACCAGGGTATAAGAAAATGGGACAATTATTCCCTATAGCATTGTCCGACTTGATTCCAATTTAATTTTTGAAGTCCATTTGATGTACTGTTAATTACTTTTAAAATTTTTCTGATGTATTGTTTTTTAAGAAAATAATTATATCTCACTATATTACTGTTATCTATTATTCGAATATAATTTAAATTTAATATTTCGCATTTACAAGATAGCCAAATGATGTTCTTTACGGTTTGAACTCAACCAGAGTTAAGAAAATATAATAACTAATAGCGTTAGCGATTGTTCTGATTTAATTTTATTTCATTCTAAGATATAATTTGATTAAACCTAAATGAATTTTAAAAATATTTTGATGTATTGTGTTTTAAAAAAATAGTCATATCTCACTCAATTACGGTTATCTATTGTTGAAATTAATTTTAAAATTAATATTTAGGTTATACAAGATGACTCAAATGATCCTTTTTAAGTTTTGACATAACCAAGGTTAAGAAAATAGAACAATTAATCCCTATAGCATTTCCGATTTGATTCCAATTTAATTTTTGAAGCTTATTTAATGTACTGTAAATTGCTTTAAAAATTTTTCTGATGTATTGTTTTTAAAAAAAATAATTATATCTCACTCTATTACTGTTATCTATAATTCGATTATAATTTAAATTTACTATTTCGCATATACAAGATAGCCAAATGATGTTTTTTACGGTTTGAACACAAACAGAATTAAGAAAATTTAATAACTAATAGCGTTAGCGATTGTTCCGATTTAATTTCAATTCAGTTTTTAGATATAATTTGATTAAACCTAAACGATTTTTTAAAAATATTTTGATGTATTGTGTTTTAAAAAAATAGTCATATCTTACTCAGTTACGGCTATCTATAATTGAAATTTATTTTAAAGTTAATATTTAGGTTATACAAGATGACTCTAGTGATCCTTTTTAAGTTTTGGATATAACCAGGGTTTAGAAAATAGAATAATTAATCGTTATAGCATTGTCCTATTTGATTCCAATTTAATTTTTGAAGTTCATTTGGTGTACTGTAAACTACTTTTAAATTTTTTCTGATGTATTGTTTTTTAAAAAAATAATTATATCTTACTATATTACTGTTATCTATTATTCTTTCGCATATACGAGATAGCCAAATGATGTTTTTTACGGTTTGAACACAACTAGAGTTTAGAAAATATAATAACTAATAGCGTTAGCGATTGTTCCGATTTAATTTTAATTCATTTTTAGATATAATTTGATTAACCCTAAATGATTTTTAAAAATATTTTGATGTATTGTGTTTTAAAAAAATAGTCATATCTCACTCTATTACGGTTATCTATTATTTAAATATAATTTAAAATTAGTATTTAGATTATAATTTATTATAATTTGTTTAACCCTAAATAATTTTTTTAAATATTTTGAGGTATTGTGATTTAAAAAAATAGTCATATCTCACTCAATTACGGTTATCTATTATTCAAATTAATTTTTAAATTAATATTTAGGTTATACAAGATGACTCAAATGATCCTTTTTATGTTTTGGACATAAATAGGGTTAGGAAAATAGAACAATTAATCCCTATAGCATTGTCCGATTTGATTCTAATTTATATTTTGAAGTTCATTTGATGTACTGTAATTTACAATTGAATTTTTTGTGATGTATTGCTTTTTAAAAAAATAATAATATCTCACTCTATTACTGTTATCTATTATTTGAATATAATTTAAATTTACTATTTCGCATATACAAGATAGCCAAATGATGTTTTCTACGGTTTGAACACAACCAGAATTAAGAAAATATAATAACTAATAGCGTTAGCGATTGTTCCGATTTAATTTTAATTCATTTTTTAGATATAATTTGATTTACCCTAAATGATTTATAAAAATATTTTGATGTATTGTGTTCCAAAAAAATAGTCATATCTCACTCTATTACGGTTATTTTTTATTCAAATATAATTTAAAATTAATATTTAGGTTATACCAGATGACTCAAATGATCCTTTTTAAGTTTTGGACATAACCAGGAAAAAGAAAATCGATTACTATTACCTATAGTTATTGTTCCTGTATGATTTCAATTTAATTTTTAAATATGATTTGTTTAACCCTAAATAATTTTTTAAAATATATTGATGTATTGTGTTCTAACAAAATAGTCATATCTCACTCTATTACGGTTATCTATGACTCAAATGATATTTTTTAAATATTGGACATAACCAGGGTTAAGAAAATACAACAATTAATCTCTATAGCATTGTCCGATTTGATTACAAATTAATTTTTGAAGTTCATTTGATGTACTGTTAATTGCCTCTAAAATTTTTCTGGTGTATTGTTTTTTAAAAAAATAATTATCTCACTCTATTACTGTTATCTATTATTCGAATATAACTTAAATTTACTATTTTGCATATACAAGATAACCAAATGATGTTTTCTACGGTTTGAACACAACCAGAATTAAGAAAATATAATAACTAATAGGGTTAACAATTGTTCCGATATAATTTTAATTAAATTTTTAGATATAAGCCTTAAATGTTTTTTTAAATTATTTGGATGTAATGTGTTTTAAAAAAGTTGTTATATCTCACTCTATTACGGTTATCTATTATTCAAATATAATTTACATTTACTATTTGGCATATACGATATAGCCAAATGATGTTTTTTTCGGTTTGAACACAACCAGAGTTTAGAAAATATAATAACTAATAGCATTAGAGATTGTTCCGATTTAATTTTAATTCAATTTTTAGATATTATGTGATTAACCCTAAATGATTTTTAAAAATATTTTGATGTATTGATTTTAAAAAAAATAATCATACCTCACTCTATTACTGTTATCTATTATTCAAATATAATTTAGATTTACTATTTCGCAAATACGAGAGAGTCAAATGATGTCTTTTACGGTTTGAACACAACCAGAATTAAGAAAATAAATAACTAATAGCGTTAGCGATAGTTCCGATTTAATTTTAATTCAATTTTTAGATATTATTTGATTAACCCTAAATAATTTTTAAAAATATTTTGATGTATTGTTTTTTAAAAAAATAGACATATCTCACTCTATTACGGTTATCTATAATTCAAATATAATTAAAAATTAATATTTAGATTATATACGTTGGCTCAACTAATTCTTTTTAAGTTTTGGACATATTCAGAATAATGAAAACCGATTACTAATACCTATAGCTATTGTTCCGATATGATTTCAATTTAATTTTTAGATATAATTTGTTTAACGCTAATTTTTTTAAATATTTTGATGTATTGTGTTTTAAAAAAATAGTCATATCTCACTCTATTACGGTTATCTATTATTCAAATTTATTTTAAAATTAATATTTAGGTTATACAAGATGACTCAAATGATCCATTTTAAGTTTTGAACATAACCATGTTTAAGAAAATAGAACAATTAATCCCTATAGCATTGTCCGATTTGATTCCAATTTAATTTTTGAAGTTCATTTGATGTACTGTAAATTACTTTTAAAATTTTTCTGATGTATTGTTTTTTAAAAAAATAATTAAATCTCACTCTATTACTGTTATCTATTATTCGAATATAATTTAAATTTACTATTTCGCATATACAAGATAGCCAAATGATGTTTTTTACCGTTTGAACACAACCAGAGTTAAGAAAATAAATAACTAATAGCGTTAGCGATTGTTCCGATTTAATTTTAATTCAATTTTTAGATATTATTTGATTAACCCTAAATGATTTTTCAAAATATTTTGATGTATTGTTTTTTAAAAAAATAGTCATATCTCACTCTATTACGGTTATCTATAATTCAAATATAATTAAAAATTAATATTTAGATTATACACGTTGACTCAACTAATTCTTTTTAAGTTTTGGACATAACCAGAATAATGAAAACCGATTACTAATACCTATAGCTATTGTTCCGATACGATTTCAATTTAATTTTTAGTTAATAACTTATAACGCTATTGCGTTAGCGATTGTTCCGATTTAATTTTAATTTAATTTTTTGATATTATTTGATTAACCCTAAATGATTTTATAAAATATTTTGATGTATTGTTTTTTAAAAAAATAATCATACCTCACTCTATTACTGTTATCTATTTTTCGAATATAATTTAGATTTACAATTTCGCAAATACGAGATAGCCAAATGATGTCTTTTACGGTTTGAACACAACCAGAGTTAAGAAAATAAATAACTAATAGCGTTAGCGATTGTTCCGATTTCATTTTAATTTAATTTTTAGATATTATTTGATTAACCCTAAATGATTTTTTAAAATATTTTGATGTATTGTTTTTTAAAAAAATAGCCATATCTCACTCTATTAATGTTATCTATTATTCAAATTTATTTTAAAATTAATATTTAGGCTATACAAGATGAATCAAATGACCCTTTTTAAGTTTTGGCCATAACCAGGGTTAAGAAATTAGAACAATTAATCCCTATAACATTGTCCGATTTAATTCTTATTTCATTTTAAAAGTTCATTTGATGTACTGTAAATTACTTTTAAAATTTTTCTGATGTATTGTTTTTTAAAAAAAAAATTTAAATCTCACTCTATTACTGTTATCTATTATTCGAATATAATTTAAATTTACTATTTCGCATATACAAGATAGCCAAATGATGTTTTTTACGGTTTGAACACAACCAGAGTTAAGAAAATAAATAACTAATAGCGTTAGCGATTGTTCCGATTTAATTTTAATTCAATTTTTAGATATTATTTGATTAACCCTAAATGATTTTTTAAAATATTTTGATGTATTGTTTTTTAAAAAAATAATCATACCTCACTCTATTACTGTTATCTATTTTTCGAATATAATTTAGATTTACAATTTCGCAAATACGAGATAGCCAAATGATGTCTTTTACAGTTTGAACACAACCAGAGTTAAGAAAATAAATAACTAATAGCGTTAGCGATTGTTCCGATTTAATTTTAATTCAATTTTTAGATATTATTTGATTAACCCTAAATGATTTTTTAAATACTTTGATGTATTGTTTTTTAAAAAATAGTCATATCTCACTCAATTACGGTTATCTATTATTCAAATTTATTTTAAAATTAATATTTAGGCTATACAAGATTACTCAAATGACCCTTTTTAAGTTTTGGCCATAACCAGGGTTAAGAAAATAGAACAATTAATCCCTATAACATTGTCCGATTTGATTCCAATTTCATTTTTAATGTTCATTTGATGTACTGTAAATTACTTCTAAATTTTTCTGATGTATTGTTTTTAAAAAAAATAATCATATTTTACTCTATTACTATTATCTATTATTCGAATATAATTTAAATTTACTATTTCGCATATACGAGATAGCCAAATTATGTTTTTTACGGTTTGAACACAACCAGAGTTTATAAAAAATCAGAGTTTTAAAAAAATAGTCATATCTCACTCTATTACGGTTATCTATTATTCAAATTTATTTTAAAATTAATATTTAGGTTATACAAGATGACTCAAATAATTCTTTTTTAAGTTTTGGACATAACAAGGGTTAAGAAAATAGGACAATTAATCCCTATAACATTGTCCGATTTGATTCCAATTTAATTTTTGAAGTTCATTTGATGTACAGTAAATTACTTTTAAAATATTTCTGATGTATTGTTTTTTTAAAAAATAATTATTACTCACTCTACTACTGTATCTATTATTCGAATATAAAGTAAATTTACTATTTCGCATATACGAGAGAGCCAAATGATGTTTTTTACGGTTTGATCACAACCAAAGTTGAGAAAATATAATAACTAATAGCATTAGTGATTATTCCGATTTAATTTTAATTCAATTTTTTGATATAATTTGATTAAACCTAAATAATTTTTTTAATTATTTTGATGTATTGTGTTTAAAAAAATAGTCATATCTCACTCAATTAAGGTTATCTATTATAAAAATTTATTTTAAAAATAATATTTAGGTTATACAAGATGACTCAAATGATCCTTTTTTAATTTTGGACATAACCAGAATAAAGAAAACCGATTACTACTACCTATAGCTATTGTTCCGATATGATTTCAATTTAATTTTTAAATATAATTTGTTTAACCCTAACTAATTTTTTAAAATATTTTGACGTATTGTGTTTTAAAAAAATAGTCATATCTCACTCAATTACGGTTATCTATTATTCAAATTTATTTTAAAATTAATATTTAGGCTATACAAGATGAATCAAATGACCCTTTTTAAGTTTTGGCCATAACCAGGGTTAAGAAATTAGAACAATTAATCCCTATAACATTGTCCGATTTGATTCCAATTTCATTTTTAATGTTCATTTGATGCACTGTAAATTACTTCTAAATTTTTCTGATGTATTGTTTTTAAAAAAAATAATCATACCTCACTCTATTACTGTTATCTATTATTCGAATATAATTTAGATTTACTATTTCGCAAATATGAGATAGCCAAATGATGTCTTTTTTGGTTTGAACACAACCAGAGTTAAGAAAATAAATAACTAATAGCGTTAGCGATTGTTCCGATTTAATTTTAATTCAATTTTTAGATATTATTTGATTAACCCTAAATGATTTTTAAAAATATTTTGATGTATTGTGTTTTAAAAAAAATAGTCATATTGCACTCTATTAATGTTATTTATTATTTAAATTTATTTTAAAATTAAAATTTGGGTTATACAAGACGACTCAAATGATCCTTTTTAAGTTTTGGACATAACCATGGTTAAGAAAATAGAACAATTAATCCCTATAGCATTGTCCGATTTGATTCCAATTTAATTTTTAAAGTTCATTTACTATTTCGCATATACGAGATAGCCAAATTATGTTTTTTACAGTTTGAACACAACCAGAGTTTTGAAAATATAATAACTAATAGCGTTAGCGATTGTTCCGATTTAATTTTAATTCAATTTTTAGATATAATTTGATTAACCCTAAATGATTATTAAAAATATTTTGATGTATTGTTTTTTAAAAAAATAATCATACCTCACTCTATTATTGTTATCTATTATTCGAATATAATTTAGATTTACTATTTCGCAAATACGAGATTGCCAATTGATGTTTTTTACGGATTGAACACAACCAGAGTTAAGAAAATAAATATTTAATAGCGTTAGCAATTGTTCCGATTTAATTTTAATTCAATTTTTAGATATTTTTTAATTAACCCTAAATGATTTTAAAAAAAATTTTGATGTATTGTTTTTTAAAAAAATAGCCATATCTCACTCTATTAAAGTTATCTGTTATTCAAATTTATCTTAAAATTAATATTTAGGTTATACAAGTTTATCAAATGATCCTTTTTAAGTGTTGGACATAACCATGGTTAAGAAAATAGATCAATTAATCCCTATAGCATTGTCAGATTTAATTCCAATTTAATTTCTGAAGTTCATTTGATGTACTGTAAATTACTTTTAAAATTTTTCTGATGTATTGTTTTTTAAAAAAATTATTAAATCTCACTCTATTACTGTTATCTATTATTCGGATATAATTCAAATTTACCATTTCGCATATACAAGATAGCCAAATGCTGTTTTTTACGGTTTGAACACAACCAGAGTTTAGAAAATATAATAACAAATAGCGTTAGCGATTGCTCCGATTTAATTTTAATTCAATTTTTAGATATAATTTGATTAACCCTAAATGATTATTAAAAATATTTTGATGTATTGTGTTTTAAAAAAAATAGTCATATCTCACTCTATTACGGTTATCTATAATTCAAATATAATTAAAAATTAATATTTAGATTATACACGTTGACTCAACTAATTCTTTTTAATTTTTGGACATAACCCGAAGAATGAAAACCGATTACTAATACCTATAGCTATTGTTCCGATATGATTTCAATTCAATTTTTAGATATAATTTGATTAACCCTAAATGATTTTTAAAAATATTTTGACGTATTGTGTTTTAAAAAAATAGTCATATCTTATTCAATTGCCGTTATCTATTATTCAAATTTATTTTAAAATTAATATTTAGGCTATACAAGATGACTCAAATGACCCTTTTTAAGTTTTGGCCATAACCATGGTTAAGAAAATAGTTCAATTAATCCCTATAGCATTGTCCGATTTAATTCCAATTTAATTTCTGAAGTTCATTTGATGTACTGTAAATTACTTTTAAAATTTTTCTGATGTATTGTTTTTTAAAAAAATTATTAAATCTCATACTATTACTGTTATCTATTATTTGGATATAATTCAAATTTACTATTTCGCATATACGAGATAGCCAAATTATGTTTTTTACGGTTTGAACACAACCAGAGTTTTGAAAATATAATAACTAATAGCGTTAGCGATTGTTCCGATTTAATTTTAATTCAATTTTTAGATATTATTTGATTAACCCTAAATGATTTTTAAAAATATTTTGATGTATTGTTTTTTAAAAAAATAATCATACCTCACTCTATTATTGTTATCTATTATTCGAATATAATTTAGATTTACTATTTCGCAAATACGAGATTGCCAAATGATGTTTTTTACGGATTGAACACAACCAGAGTTAAGAAAATAAATATTTAATAGCGTTAGCAATTGTTCCGATTTAATTTTAATTCAATTTTTAGATATTTTTTGATTAACCCTAAATGATTTTTAAAAAAATTTTGATGTATTGTGTTTTAAAAAAAATAGTCATATCTCACTCTATTACGGTTATCTATAATTCAAATATAATAAAAAATTAATATTTAGATTATACACGTTGACTCAACTAATTCTTTTTAATTTTTGGACATAACCCGAAGAATGAAAACCGATTACTAATACCTATAGCTATTGTTCCGATATGATTTCAATTCAATATTTAGATATAATTTGATTAACCCTAAATGATTTTTAAAAATATTTTGATGTATTGTGTTTTAAAAAAAATAGTCATATCTCACTCTATTACGGTTATCTATAATACAAATATAATTAAAAATTAATATTTAGATTATACACGTTGACTCAACTAATTCTTTTTAAATTTTGGACATAACCAGAATAATGAAAACCGATTACTAATATATATAGCTATTGTTCCAATATGATTTCAATTTAATTTTTAGATATAATTCGTTTAACGCTAAATAATTTTTTAAAATATTTTGATGAATTGTGTTTAAAAAAAATAGTCATATCTCACTCTATTACGGTGATCTATTATTCAAATATATTTTAAAATTAATATTTAGATTACGCAAGATGACTTAACTGATCCTTTTTAGGTTTTGGACATAACCAGGGTTAAGAAAATAGAACAATTAGTCTATCCCTAATTAACCCTAAATGATTCTTAAAAATATTTTGATGTATTGTGTTTTAAAAAAACTGTCATATCTCCCTCAATTACGGTTATCTATTATTTAAATTTATTTTGAAATTAATATTTAGGTTATACAAGATGACTCAAATGATTCTTTTTAAGTCTTGGACATAACCAGGGTTAAGAAAATAGGACAATTAATCCCTATAACATTGTCCGATTTGTTTCCAATTCAATTTTTGAAGGTTATTTGATGTACAGTAAATTACTTTTAAAATGTTTCTGATGTATTGTTTTTTTAAAAAATAATTATATCTCACGCTACTACTGTATCTATTATTTGAATATAAAGTAAATTTACTATTTCGCATATACGAGATAGCCAAATGATGTTTTTTACGGTTTGAACACAACCAGAGTTTAGAAAATATAATAACAAATAGCGTTAGCGATTGCTCCGATTTAATTTTAATTCAATTTTAAGATATTATTTGATTAACCCTAAATGATAATTAAAAATATTTTGATGTATTGTGTTTTAAAAAAAATAGTCATATCTCACTCTATTACGGTTATCTATAATTCAAATATAATTAAAAATTAATATTTAGATTATACACGTTGACTCAACTAATTCTTTTTAAGTTTTGGACATAACCAGAATAATGAAAACCGATTACTAATACTTATAGCTATTGTTCCGATACGATTTCAATTTAATTTTTAGATATAATTTGTTTAACCCTAAATAATTTTTTAAAATATTTTGAGGAACTGTGTTTTAAAAAAATAGACATATCTCATTCAATTACAGTTATCTATTATTCAATATTATTTTAAAATTAATATTTAGGCTATACAAGATGACTCAAATGACCCTTTTTAAGTTTTGGCCATAACCATGGTTAAGAAAATAGAACAATTAATCCCTATAGCATTGTCCGATTTGATTCCAATTTAATTTTTGAAGTTCATTTGATGTACTGTAAATTAATTTTAAAATTTTTCTGATGTATTGTTTTTTAAAAAAATAATTAAATCTCACTCTATTACTGTTATCTATTATTCGAATATAATTTAAAATTACTATTTCGCGTATACAAGATAGCCAAATGATGTTTTTTACGGTTTGAACACAACCAGAGTTTAGAAAACATAATAACTAATAGCGTTAGCGATTATTCCGATTTAATTTTAATTCAATGTTTAGATATTATTTGATTAACCCTAAATGATTTTTAAAAATATTTTGTGTATTGTTTTTTAAAAAAATAGTCATATCTCACTCAATTACGGTTATCTATTATTCAAATTTATTTTAAAATTAATATTTAGGTTATACGAGATGACTCAACTGATCCTTTTTAGGTTTTGGACATAACCAGGGTTAAGAAAATAGAACAATTAGTCTATCCCTGATTAACCCTAAATGATTCTTAAAAATATTTTGATGTATTGTGTTTTAAAAAAAACTGTCATATTTCACTCAATTACGGTTATCTATTTTTTAAATTTATTTTAAAATTAATATTTAGGTTATACAAGATGACTCAAATGATTCTTTTTAAGTTTTGGACATAACCAGGGTTAAGAAAATAGAACAATTATTCCCTATAACATTGTCCGATTTGATTCCAATTTCATTTTTAATGTTCATTTGATGTACTGTAAATTACTTCTAAATTTTTCTGATGTATTGTTTTTAAAAAAAATAATCATATTTCATTCTATTACTATTATCTATAATTCGAATATAATTTAAATTTGCTATGTCGCATATACGAGATAGCCAAATTATGTTTTTTACGGTTTGAACACAACCAGAGTTTAGAAAATATAATAACTAATAGCGTTAGCGATTGTTCCGATTTAATTTTAATTCAATTTTTAGATATTATTTGATTAACCCTAAATGATTTTTAAAAATATTTTGATGTATTGTTTTTTAAAAAAATAATCATACTTCACTCTATTACTGTTATCTATTATTCGAATATAATTTAGATTTACTATTTCGCAAATACGAGATAGCCAAATGATGTTTTTTACGGTTTGAACACAACCAGAGTTAAGAAAATAAATAACTAAAAGCGTTAGCAATTGTTCCGATTTAATTTTAATTCAATTTTTAGATATTATTTGATTAACCCTAAATGATTTTTAAAAATATTTTGATGTATTGTTTTTTAAATAAATAGTCATATCTCATTCAATTGCCGTTATCTATTATTCAAATTTATTTTAAAATTAATATTTAGGCTATACAAGATGACTCAAATAACCCTTTTTAAGTTTTGGCCATAACCAGGATAAAGCAAGTCGTTTACTTCTACCTATAGCTATTGTTACGATATGATTTCAATTTAATTTTTAGATATAATTTGTTTAACCCTAAATAATTTTTTAAAATATTTTGAGGAATTGTGTTTTAAAAAAATAGTCATATCTCACTCTATTATTGTTATCTATTATTCGAATATAATTTAAATTTACTGTTTCGCATATACAAGATAGCCAAATGATGTTTTTTACTGTTTGAACACAACCAGCGTTAAGAAAATATAATAACTAATAGCGTAAGCCATTGTTCCGATTTAATTTTAATTCAATTTTTAGATATTATTTGATTAACCCTAAATGATTTTTAAAAATATTTTGAGGTATTGTGTTTTAAAAAAATAGTTATATCTCACTCAATTACGGTTATCTATTATTCGAATATAATTTAGATTTACTATTTCGCAAATACGAGATAGCCAAATGATGTCTTTTACGGTTTGAACACAACCAGAGTTAAGAAAATAAATAAGTAATAGCGTTAGCGATTGTTCCGATTTAATTTTAATTCAATTTTTAGATATTTGATTAACCCTAAATGATTTTTTAAAATATTTTGATGTATTGTTTTTTAAAAAAATAGCCATATCTCACTCTATTAATGTTATCTATTATTCGAATATAATTTAAATTTACTATTTCGCATATACAAGATAGCCAAATGATGTTTTTTACGGCTTGAACACAACCAGAGTTTAGAAAATATAATAACAAATAGCGTTAGCGATTGCTCCGATTTAATTTTAATTCAGTTTTTTGATATAATTTGATTAACCCTAAATGATTATTAAAAATATTTTGATGTATTGTGTTTTAAAAAAAATAGTCATATCTCACTCTATTACGGTTATCTATAATTCAAATATAATTAAAAATTAATATTTAGATTATACACGTTGACTCAACTAATTCTTTTTAAGTTTTGGACATAACCAGAATAATGAAAACCGATTACTAATACCTATAGCTATTGTTCCGATACAATTTCAATTTAATTTTTAGATATAATTTGTTTAACCCTAAATAATTTTTTAAAATATTTTGATGAATTGTGTTTTAAAAAAATAGTCATATCTCATTCAATTACGGTTATCTATTATTCAAATTTATTTTAAAATTAATATTTAGGCTATACAACATGACTCAAATGACCCTTTTTAAGTTTTGGCCATAACCATGGTTAAGAAAATAGAACAATTAATCCCTATAGCATTGTCCGATTTGATTCCAATTTAATTTTTGAAGTTCATTTGATGTACTGTAAATTACTTTTCAAATTTTTCTGATGTATTGTTTTTTAAAAAAATAATTAAATCTCACTCTATTACTGTTATCTATTATTCGAATATAATTTAAATTTACTATTTCGCATATACAAGATAGCCAAATGATGTTTTTTACGGTTTGAACACAACCAGAGTTTAGAAAATATAATAACTATTAGCGTTAGCGATTGTTCCGATTTAATTTTAATTCGGTTTTGTTTCTTTTCGCGATGCTCAAGCGGATATTTTGTCCAAAGTTTGGTACGAAAGGAAAACAAACACTCCGTAGGAAAAACGCATGCATATAGTCGAAGCTGCTGCGGCGATTATTAGGGAGGATATTCGAGGTGAGACCAATTCTTATCCGCCTCCTAGCAAAATGTTCGACAATATTAACGAAGAAATTCCTAAAACATTATTATATTTTTTGCAAGAAGTAATTATGAAGAGAAGGAAAGGAAATACGGATGATTTGAAAGTAAAATGTACCGCTTTAAGTTACTCTATAATGGCTATAGTGCGACCACTGTCATTCTCATCACAGTTTTTGTTAGGATTATCTGTTTTTCTCCATAGAAGGTACGCTTCAAAAAGACTTTTAGATATCTTGTCAAGCTTTGGTCTTGCTGCTTCGTATAAAGATACTATAAAATACGAAATTTCAGCTGTTTATCATCCACAGCCGCAGATTCTGTTATCAGATTCAGGTACATACTGTACAAGGGTACAGACTACATACTACAGTACAATGCCGACATTAACGTTTATAGTCTGGATGGGCATAATACTCTTCACGTAATAGGTATGATAAAAATAGTAACTCCAGAAGGGGCTGTTATTTCTGAGGAACACATTAAAAAATGTACGATGACACCAAGTGCAAGGGACTTGGCAACATTGTCACATGTGCCTCTCTTGACCTATGAATATACAGACGTATCAGGATTGAGCAGGATTAAAGCACAAAATTTGACTGATTAAATAGTATCAGGCGAACGAATTTGTAACACAGTGGATTTGTTTTGGATGTATGGAAAATGGAGAAATATTTCCCCAGTAACAGGATGGAATGGATTTTTGGAGCTACTAACACAAGACAATCATAACTTTTCTACTTCTAGGATCATATTTCTTCCGTTCATTCATCACCCTGCGAGTAATGTAAATACAATTTACACCACCTTACAGTGTGCTGTAAATGCTGCCAAATCCCATGGACAAAGCACATGTATAATAACTTATGACCAACCATTATATATAAAGGCTCGAGAAATCGTAGCAGCTTCAGAAGATCCTGACTTATCCAAAGTAGTTGTAAGACTCGGAGGCTTTCACATACTCATGTCGTTTCTTGGCTGCATTGGTTACTTAATGGATGGAAGCGGACTCAAGGAAGTGCTCAGCACAATATATGCACCCAACTCTATTGACAAAATGTTGGATGGCCATGCTTTTGCGAGAAGCATCCGAGGTCATACGTTGTTACGTCTTGCTATAACAATGATTATTTTTGATGATATGGAGATTACAAATTTTGAGGAATTGGATTCATTCATTGAACAGATAACAATTCGTAGTGTTTCTTACGACGATGTAGAGGGATGTGCAAATAATTATTTGTAACGTTATTTGTAATTTGACATAATTATGTCTCGTTTATCAGTCACTTTGACGAAAAGTTAAATGAGTTGAAAATGCGAGGCCCAACGGCACAGCTCTGGCTACAATATCTTGATATGGTGTCGATAGCTCAAGACTATATTGCTTGTGCTACAAACGATGGAAAAAATAGCTGGATTAAAATTTGATGAAATAAAATTGAGGCGCGCAGACAAAGTTCTTCCGCTTTCAACGATTAACAGATCCGTTAAGATTCAAGGTTCTACAGCTGCTATAGATCTTTTGCTACTTTTCCAAAGAATAACTATTAACAAAAGGTTTGACGATCATCTGGAAAAATATTTTGAGTATGAATTAAGTCCATATCGAACATCATTATTTGACAATGAGGGCATGCGAAAAACCACAAAATCAAAATTGTATAATATGATGAAGCCTGACAATATTGAACTCAATGAAGATAATGTTACCTACGTCATCGATGGTGGATTTTTGTTACATCGTGTGGTATGGAACAAAAACGATACTTTCTTCGACATTCTTGGAAGATATGTTACATATTTGCAAAGGCATTTTGGGTCTAACATTATTGTTATATTTGACGGATACTCAGACAACTCTAAAAGTACAAAAGCAATGGAGCAATTGAGACGAAGCACTGTACTGTCTACATCTTATGAAGTTCGTTTTGATGCAACAATGAATGTGCCGGTCACCCAAGAAAAGTTTTTATCAAACCGATTGAACAAAAAGAATTTTATTGAAATGCTTATTCAACAACTACAAACTGCCAACATCGCTACAAAACAATCCAAGGATGATGCAGATGTTCTAATCATCGAAACAGCCATAGAAGTATCGGAAAAAGAAAGAACAGCTATCATCATTGGAGAAGACATTGATTTGCTTGTTCTTTTGATAGGACGAACTCAGTCACATTAGAAACAAATTTTCCTAAAGAAAATTGGCAAAGGAACTACTCCAACACGAATGTATTCGTCTAAAAGTCTCGACACATATCGTCTTTGCAAAGAACATATTTTGTTTTTGCATGCCCTCACTGGATGCGACACTACATCGGCACTATTCAACAAAGGAAAACTTCAGGTTATACAATGTTTGAGAAGCATCCTGATTTGACTCACACGGCTCGAATATTTCAAGCAGAAAACTGTCCGCCAGATACAGTATTTCAGAACGGAAAGCGTTTTCTGTTAGCTATGTATGGTGCTCCAATACATGAAGTGAACCTTGACAAATTTAGATACACCCAATTCATCAAGGCTACGCGACTTAATAGACCTGTTAAATTGTCATCCCTTCCACCTACCAGTGAAGCAGCTCGACAACATGTTTATCGGGTCTACTATCAAGTGCAGATTTGGCTAGGAAAAAATCTACAACCCGAAGAATGGGGTTGGGATTTAAAAGACGAAATATTACAGCCAAAGACAACACTACTGCCACCTGCTCCAGACGAACTATTAAATACAATATTTTGCAATTGTAGAAAGGGGTGTGGTGCGCAGTGCGGGTGTAGAAAAGTCGGGCTGCCATGCTCGAAAGTTTGTGGTCAGTGTCACGGACAGGCATGCCTGAACTCATCAACAGATTTTCGCGACATCGAAGACTTCACTGAACTTGGGCCTGAAGAGGTTTTGCTGACAGATATAGAGAAAGCGTCTGATGAAGATCATAATGTGTTCACCGAGGTGCTACTGGAACCCGACGAAGAGGAAGACAAGGAAACATAGGGCGCATACCACAAAAAATGATAAGATTTATGTTAAAAAACTTTTCCTAAGATCGAAAACATGGATTAGGCCTACTGGGGACACCATGTAAAAAAAAAACGCGCCTTGCATTCTACTTCAAAAGTGGTGTGGAAAAGAATGTATTTTTGGTTATTAATAATTATTTATTATATATGTACATTATATTCTTTTATAAATAAACACATTTTTAACATTTTCAATAATGGGAATTAGATTCTCCAGTCTAACAGATTTAGAAAAGTGGTTTAATAGTTAGGTTTAATAGCTCTGCAGTATAATGCAGTACATCACCTATTAAGAATGCGCGCTCCGGCTTTATCAAGCGATATCTAAAAAACGGTTGGTCGTAGAAAAAAAATTATAAAAACAATTTTGTAGAGAATACTATGTTACGTAAGTTTTGTCATGGGTTTTTATGACGCCAGATGCACTGGACGCGAGATTTTCGCGAAAAACCGATTTTCATGACCTTTGACCTTCGATATCTCAAGACGCACAAGGGTAAGCATTTGAGATTTTTCTGTGCTTCATTAGAACATCAAAACTAAGGTCTCTGCAAAAAATCAGCTTGCTCGGCCTCATTCCGCAGAGGAATTCTTATTTCCCTGGATTATAGTCATATCTCACTCAATTACGGTTATCTATTATTCAAATTTATTTTAAAATTAATATTTAGGTTATACAAGATGACTCAAATGATCCTTTTTAAGTTTTGGACATAACCAGGATAAAGAAAGTCGTTTACTACTACCTATAGCTATTTTTCCGATATGATTTCAATTTAATTTTTAGATATAATTTGTTTAACCCTAAATAATTTTTAAAAATATTTTGAGGAATTGTGTTTTAAAAAAATAGTCATATCTCTCACTCAATTACGGTTATCTATTATTCAAATTTATTTTGAAATTAATATTTAGGCTATACAAGATGACTCAAATGACCCTTTTTAAGTTTTGGCCATAACCAGGGTTAAGAAAATAGAACAATTATTCCGTATAACATTGTCCGATTTGATTCCAATTTCATTTTTAATGTTCATTTGATGAACTGTAAATTACTTCTAAATTTTTCTGATGTATTGTTTTTAAAAAAAATTATCATATTTCACTCTATTACTATTATCTATTATTGGAATATAATTTAATTTTACTATTTTGCATATACGAGATAGCCAAATTATGTTTTTTACGGTTTGAACACAACCAGAGTTTAGAAAATATAATAACTAATAGCGTTAGCGATTGTTCCGATTTAATTTTAATTCAATTTTTAGATATTATTTGATTAACCCTAAATGATTTTTAAAAATATTTTGATGTATTGTTTTTTAAAAAAATAGTCATATCTCACTCAATTACGGTTATCTATTATTCAAATTTATTTTAAAATTAATATTTAGATTATACAAGATGACTCAAATGATCCTTTTTAAGTTTTGGACATAACCAGGATAAAGAAAGTCGTTTACTACTACCTACAGCTATTGTTCCGATATGATTTCAATTTAATTTTTAGATTAAATTTGTTTAACCCTAAATAATTTTTTAAAATATTTTGAGGAATTGTGTTTTAAAAAAAAAGTCATATCTCACTCTATTACTGTTATCTATTATTCGAATATAATTTAAATTTACTATTTCGCATATACAAGATAGCCAAATGATGGTTTTTACGATTTGAACACAACCAGAGTTTAGAAAATATAATAACTAATATCGTTAGCGATTGTTCCGATTTAATTTTAATTCAATTTTTAGATATTATTTGATTAACCCTAAATGATTTTTAAAAATATTTTGATGTATTGTTTTTTAAAAAAATAGTCATATCTCACTCAATTACGGTTATCTATTATTCAAATTTATTTCAAAATTAATATTTAGGTTATACAAAATGACTCAAATGATCCTTTTTAAGTTTTGGACATTACCAGGATAAAGAAAGTCGTTTACTACTACCTATAGCTATTGTTCCGATATGATTTCAATTTAATTTTTAGATATAATTTGTTTAACCCTAAATAATTTTTTAAAATATTTTGAGGAATTGTGTTTTAAAAAAATAGTCATATCTCACTCAATTACGGTTATCTATTATTCAAATTTATTTTGAAATTAATATTTAGGCTATACAAGATGACTCAAATGAACCTTTTTAAGTTTTGGCCATAACCAGGGTTAAGAAAATAGAACAATTATTGCCTATAACATTGTCCGATTTGATTCCAATTTCATTTTTAATGTTCATTTGATGGACTGTAAATTACTTCTAAATTTTTCTGATGTATTGTTTTTAAAAAAAATAATCATATTTCACTCTATTACTATTATCTATTATTCGAATATAATTTAAATTTACTATTTTGCATATACGAGATAGCCAAATTATGTTTTTTACGGTTTGAACACAACCAGAGTTTAGAAAATATAATAACTAATAGCGTTAGCGATTGTTCCGATTTAATTTTAATTCAATTTTTAGATATTATTTGATTAAACCTAAATGATTTTTAAAAATATTTTGATGTATTGTTTTTTAAAAAAATAATCATACCTCACTCTATTACTGTTATCTATTATTCGAATATAATTTAGATTTACTATTTCGCAAATACGAGATAGCCAAATCATGTTTTTTACGGTTTGAACACAACCAGAGTTAAGAAAATATAATAACTAATAGCGTTAGCAATTGTTCCGATTTAATTTTAATTCAATTTTTAGATATTATTTGATTAACCCTAAATGATTTTTAAAAATATTTTGATGTATTGTTTTTTAAAAAAATAGTCATATCTCACTCAATTACGGTTATCTATTATTCAAATTTATTTTAAAATTAATATTTAGGTTATACAAGATGACTCAAATGATCCTTTTTAAGTTTTGAACATAACCAGGATAAAGAAAATCGTTTACTACTACCTATAGCTATTGTTCCGATATGATTTAAATTTAATTTTTAGATATAATTTGTTTAACCCTAAAGAATTTTTTAAAATATTTTGAGGAATTGTGTTTTAAAAAAATAGTTATATCTCACTCAATTACGGTTATCTATTATTCAAATTTATTTTAAAATTAATATTTAGGTTATACAAGATGACTCAAATGATCCTTTTTAAGTTTTGGACATAGCCAGGGTTAAGAAAATAGAACAATTAATCCCTATAGCATTGTCCGATTTGATTCCAATTTAATTTTTTAAGTTCATTTGATGTACTGTAAATTACTTCTAAACTTTTCTGATGTATTGTTTAAAAAAAAAATCATCACTTTTCACTCTATTACTGTTATCTGTTATTCGAATATAATTTAGATTTACTATTTCGCAAATACGAGATAGCCAAATGATGTCTTTTACGGTTTGAACACAACCAGAGTTAAGAAAATAAATAACTAATAGCGTTAGCGATTGTTCCGATTTAATTTTAATTCAATTTTTAGATATTATTTGATTAACCCTAAATGATTTTTAAAAAAATGTTGATGTATTGTTTTTTAAAAAAATAGCCATATCTCACTCTATTAATGTTATCTATTATTCAAATTTATTTTGAAATTTATATTTATATTAAACAAGATGACTCAAATGATCCTTTTTAAGTTTTGGACATAGCCAGGGTTAAGAAAATAGAACAATTAATCCCTATAGCATTGTCCGATTTGATTCCAATTGAATTTTTTAAGTTCATTTGATGTACTGTAAATTACTTCTAAACTTTTCGGATGTATTGTTTAAAAAAAAAATCATCACTTTTCACTCTATTACTGTTATCTATTATTCGAATATAATTTAGATTTACTATTTCGCAAATACGAGATAGCCAAATGATGTCTTTTACGGTTTGAACACAACCAGAGTTAAGAAAATAAATAACTAATAGCGTTAGCAATTGTTCCGATTTAATTTTAATTCAATTTTTAGATATTATTTGATTAACCCTAAATGATTTTTAAAAAAATGTTGATGTATTGTTTTTTAAAAAAATAGCCATATCTCACTCTATTAATGTTATCTATTATTCAAATTTATTTTGAAATATATATTTATATTAAACAAGATGACTCAAATGATCCTTTTTAAGTTTTGGACATAGCCAGGGTTAAGAAAATAGAACAATTAATCCCTATAGCATTGTCCGATTTGATTCCAATTTAATTTTTTAAGTTCATTTGATGTACTGTAAATTACTTCTAAATTTTTCTGATGTATTGTTTAAAAAAAAATCATCACTTTTCACTCTATTACTGTTATCTATTATTCGAATATAATTTAGATTTACTATTTCGCAAATACGAGATAGCCAAATGATGTCTTTTACGGTTTGAACACAACCAGAGTTAAGAAAATAAATAACTAATAGCGTTAGCGATTGTTCCGATTTAATTTTAATTCAATTTTTAGATATTATTTGATTAACCCTAAAAGATTTTTTTTTAAATTTTGATGTATTGTTTTTTAAAAAAATAGCCATATTTCACTCTATTAATGTTATCTATTATTCAAATTTATTATAAAATTAATATTTAGGTTATACAAGATGACTCAAATGATCCTTTTTAAGTTTTGGACATAGCCAGGGTTAAGAAAATAGAACAATTAATCCCTATAGCATTGTCCGATTTGATTCCAATTTAATTTTTTAAGTTCATTTGATGTACTGTAAATTACTTCTAAACTTTTCTGATGTATTGTTTAAAAAAAAAATCATCACTTTTCACTCTATTACTGTTATCTGTTATTCGAATATAATTTAGATTTACTATTTCGCAAATACGAGATAGCCAAATGATGTCTTTTACGGTTTGAACACAACCAGAGTTAAGAAAATAAATAACTAATAGCGTTAGCGATTGTTCCGATTTAATTTTAATTCAATTTTTAGATATTATTTGATTAACCCTAAATGATTTTTAAAAAAATGTTGATGTATTGTTTTTTAAAAAAATAGCCATATCTCACTCTATTAATGTTATCTATTATTCAAATTTATTTTGAAATTTATATTTATATTAAACAAGATGACTCAAATGATCCTTTTTAAGTTTTGGACATAGCCAGGGTTAAGAAAATAGAACAATTAATCCCTATAGCATTGTCCGATTTGATTCCAATTGAATTTTTTAAGTTCATTTGATGTACTGTAAATTACTTCTAAACTTTTCGGATGTATTGTTTAAAAAAAAAATCATCACTTTTCACTCTATTACTGTTATCTATTATTCGAATATAATTTAGATTTACTATTTCGCAAATACGAGATAGCCAAATGATGTCTTTTACGGTTTGAACACAACCAGAGTTAAGAAAATAAATAACTAATAGCGTTAGCAATTGTTCCGATTTAATTTTAATTCAATTTTTAGATATTATTTGATTAACCCTAAATGATTTTTAAAAAAATGTTGATGTATTGTTTTTTAAAAAAATAGCCATATCTCACTCTATTAATGTTATCTATTATTCAAATTTATTTTGAAATTTATATTTATATTAAACAAGATGACTCAAATGATCCTTTTTAAGTTTTGGACATAGCCAGGGTTAAGAAAATAGAACAATTAATCCCTATAGCATTGTCTGATTTGATTCCAATTTAATTTTTTAAGTTCATTTGATGTACTGTAAATTACTTCTAAATTTTTCTGATGTATTGTTTAAAAAAAAATCATCACTTTTCACTCTATTACTGTTATCTATTATTCGAATATAATTTAGATTTACTATTTCGCAAATACGAGATAGCCAAATGATGTCTTTTACGGTTTGAACACAACCAGAGTTAAGAAAATAAATAACTAATAGCGTTAGCGATTGTTCCGATTTAATTTTAATTCAATTTTTAGATATTATTTGATTAACCCTAAAAGATTTTTTTTAAAATTTTGATGTATTGTTTTTTAAAAAAATAGCCATATTTCACTCTATTAATGTTATCTATTATTCAAATTTATTTTAAAATTAATATTTACGTTATACAAGATGACCCAAATGATCCTTTTTAAGTTTTGGACATAACCATGGTTAAGAAAATAGAACAATTAATCCCTATAGCATTGTCCGATTTGATTCCAATTTAATTTTTGAAGTTCATTTGATGTACTGTAAATTAATTTTAAAATTTTTCTGATGTATTGTTTTTTAAAAAAATTATTAAATCTCACTCTATTACTGTTATCTATTATTCGAATATAATTTAAATTTACTATTTCGCATATACAAGATAGCCAAATGATGGTTTTTACGGTTTGAACACAACCAGAGTTTAGAAAATATAATAACTAATAGCGTTAGCGATTGTTCCGATTTAATTTTAATTCAATTTTTAGATAAAATTTGAATAACCCTAAATAATTTTTTAAAGTATTCTGATGTATTGTGTTTAAAAAAAATAGTCATATCTCACTCAATTACGGTTATCTATTATTCAAATTTATTTTAAAGTTAATATTTAGGTTATACAAGATGACCCAAATGATCCTTTTTAAGTTTTGGACATAACCAGGGTTAAGAAAATAGGACAATTATTCATTATAGCATTGTCGGATTTAATTTTTGAAGTTCATTTGATGTACTGTAAATTATTTTTAAAATCTTTCTTATGAATTGAGATCCGATTTGATTCCAATTTAATTTTTGAAGTTCATTTGATGTACTGTAAATTATTTTTAAAAATTTTCTTATGAATTTTTTTTTTTTAAATTATTATATCTCACTCTATTACTGTTATTTATTATTCGAATATAATTTACATTTACTATTTCGCATATACAAGATAGCCAAATGATGTTTTTTACGGTTTGAACACAACCAGAGTTAAGAAAATGTAATAACTAATAGCGTTGGCGATTGTTTCGATTTAATTTTAATTCAATTTTTAGATATAATTTGATTAACCCTAAGTGATTTTTAAAAATAGTTTTATGTATTATGTTTAAAAAAAATAGTCATATCTCTCTCAATTGCGGTTATCTGTTATTCAAATATAATTTTAAATTATTATTTAGGTTATACAAGATGACTCAAATAATCCTTTTTATGTTTTGGACATAACCAGGATAGAGAAAATCGATTACTACTACCTATAGCTATGGTTCCGATATGATTTTAAGTTAATTTTTAGATATAATTTGTTTAACCCTAAATAATTTTTAAAAATATTATAATGTATTGTGTTTAAAAAAAAATAGTCATATCTCACTCAATTACGGTTATCTATTATTCAAATTTATTTTAAAATTAATATTTAGGTTATACAAGATGACCCAAATGATCCTTTTTAAGTTTTGGACATAACCAGGGTTAAGAAAATAGAACAATTAATCATTATAGCATTGTCCGATTTGATTCCAATTTAATTTTTGAAGTTCATTTGATGTACTGTAAATTATTTTTTAAATTTTTCTTATGAATTGTTTTTTTTTTTAATTATTATATCACACTCTATTACTGTTATTTATTATTCGAATATAATTTACATTTACTATTTCGCATATACAAGATAGCCAAATGATGTTTTTTACGGTTTGAACACAACCAGAGTTAAGAAAATGTAATAACTAATAGCGTTGGCGATTGTTCCGATTTAATTTTAATTCAATTTTTAGATATAATTTGATTAACCCTAAATGATTTTTAAAAATATTTTGAGGTGTGTTTAAAAAAAATAATCATATCTCACTCAATTACGGTTATCTATTATTCAAATTTATTTTAAAATTAATATTTAGGTTATACAAGATGACCCAATTGATCCTTTTTAAGTTTTGGACATAACCAGGGTTAAGAAAATAGAACAATTAATCATTATAGCATTGTCCGATTTATTTCCAATTTAATTTTTGAAGTTCAATTGATGTACTGTAAATTATTTTTAAAATCTTTCTTATGAATTACTTTTTAAAAAAATAATCATATCTCACTCAATTACGGTTATCTATTACTCAAATTTATTTTAAAATTAATTATACAAGATGACCCAATTGATCCTTTTTAAGTTTTGGACATAACCAGGGTTAAGAAAATAGAACAATTATTCATTATAGCATTGCCCGATTTAATTCCAATTTAATTTTTGAAATTCATTTATTGTACTCTAAATTATTTTTAATATTTTTCTTATGAATTGTTTTTTAAAAAAAATATTATTTGCCCCTCTATTACTGTTATTTATTATTCGAATACAATTTACATTTACTATATCGCATATACAAGATAGCCAAATGATGTTTTTCACGGTTTGAACACAACCAGAATTAAGAAAATATAATAACTAATAGCGTTAACGATTGTTCCGATTTAATTTTAATTTAATTTTTAGATATAATTTGATTAACCCTAAATTATTTTTAAAAATATTTTGTTGTATTGTGTTTAAAAAAAATAGTCATATCTCACTCAATTACGATTATCTATTATTCAAATTTATTTTAAAATTAATATTTAGGTTATACAAGATGACTCAAATGATACTTTTTAAGTTTTGGACATATCTCTTAATTTTTCTTATGAATTGTTTTTTTTTTAATTATTATATCACACTCTATTACTGTTATTTATTATTCGAATATAATTTACATTTACTATTTCGCATATACAAGATAGCCAAATGATGTTTTTTACGGTTTGAACACAACCAGAGTTAAGAAAATGTAATAACTAATAGCGTTGGCGATTGTTCCGATTTAATTTTAATTCAATTTTTAGATATAATTTGATTAACCCTAAATGATTTTTAAAAATATTTTGAGGTGTGTTTAAAAAAAATAATCATATCTCACTCAATTACGGTTATCTATTATTCAAATTTATTTTAAAATTAATATTTAGGTTATACAAGATGACCCAATTGATCCTTTTTAAGTTTTGGACATAACCAGGGTTAAGAAAATAGAACAATTAATCATTATAGCATTGTCCGATTTATTTCCAATTTAATTTTTGAAGTTCAATTGATGTACTGTAAATTATTTTTAAAATCTTTCTTATGAATTACTTTTTAAAAAAATAATCATATCTCACTCAATTACGGTTATCTATTACTCAAATTTATTTTAAAATTAATTATACAAGATGACCCAATTGATCCTTTTTAAGTTTTGGACATAACCAGGGTTAAGAAAATAGAACAATTATTCATTATAGCATTGCCCGATTTAATTCCAATTTAATTTTTTAAGTTCATTTATTGTACTCTAAATTATTTTTAATATTTTTCTTATGAATTGTTTTTAAAAAAAAATATTATATGCCACTCTATTACTGTTATTTATTATTCGAATATAATTTACATTTACTATATCGCATATACAAGATAGCCAAATGATGTTTTTTACGGTTTGAACACAACCAGAATTAAGAAAATATAATAACTAATAGCGTTAGCGATTGTTCCGATTTAATTTTAATTCAATTTTTTAGATAAAATTTGAATAACCCTAAATAATTTTTTAAAGTATTCTGATGTATTGTGTTTAAAAAAAATAGTCATATCTCACTCAATTACGGTTATCTATTATTCAAATTTATTTTAAAATTAATATTTAGGTTATACAAGATGACCCAAATGATCCTTTTTAAGTTTTGGACATAACCAGGGTTAAGAAAATAGAACAATTAATCATTACGGTTATCTATTATTCAAATACAATTTAAAATTATTATTTAGGTTATACAAGATGACCCAATTGATCCTTTTTAAGTTTTGGACATAACCAGGGTTAAGAAAATAGGACAATTATTCATTATAGCATTGTCCGATTTAATTTTTGAAGTTCATTTGATGTACTGTAAATTATTTTTAAAATCTTTCTTATGAATTGAGATCCGATTTGATTCCAATTTAATTTTTGAAGTTCATTTGATGTACTGTAAATTATTTTTAAAATTTTTCTTATGAATTGTTTTTTTTTTTAAATTATTATATCTCACTCTATTACTGTTATTTATTATTCGAATATAATTTACATTTACTATTTCGCATATACAAGATAGCCAAATGATGTTTTTTACGGTTTCAACACAACCAGAGTTAAGAAAATGTAATAACTAATAGCGTTGGCGATTGTTCCGATTTAATTTTAATTCAATTTTTAGATATAATTTGATTAACCCTAAGTGATTTTTAAAAATAGTTTTATGTATTATGTTTAAAAAAAATAGTCATATCTCACTCAATTGCGGTTATCTGTTATTCAATTATAATTTTAAATTATTATTTAGGTTATACAAGATGACTCAAATAATCCTTTTTATGTTTTGGACATAACCAGGATAGAGAAAATCGATTACTACTACCTATAGCTATGGTTCCGATATGATTTTAAGTTAATTTTTAGATATAATTTGTTTAACCCTAAATAATTTTTAAAAATATTATAATGTATTGTGTTTAAAAAAAAATAGTCATATCTCACTCAATTACGGTTATCTATTATTCAAATTTATTTTAAAATTAATATTTAGGTTATACAAGATGACCCAAATGATCCTTTTTAAGTTTTGGACATAACCAGGGTTAAGAAAATAGAACAATTAATCATTATAGCATTGTCCGATTTGATTCCAATTTAATTTTTGAAGTTCATTTGATGTACTGTAAATTATTTTTTAAATTTTTTTTATGAATTGTTTTTTTTTTTTAATTATTATATCTCACTCTATTACTGTTATTTATTATTCGAATATAATTTACATTTACTATTTCGCATATACAAGATAGCCAAATGATGTTTTTTACGGTTTGAACACAACCAGAGTTAAGAAAATGTAATAACTAATAGCGTTGGCGATTGTTCCGATTTAATTTTAATTCAATTTTTAGATATAATTTGATTAACCCTAAATGATTTTTAAAAATATTTTGAGGTATTGTGTTTAAAAAAAATAATCATATCTCACTCAATTACGGTTATCTAGTATTCAAATTTATTTTAAAATTAATATTTAGGTCATACAAGATGACCCAATTGATCCTTTTTAAGTTTTGGACATAACCAGGGTTAAGAAAATAGAACAATTAATCATTATAGCATTGTCCGATTTGATTCCAATTTAATTTTTGAAGTTCATTTGATGTACTGTAAATTATTTTTTAATTTTTTTTTATGAATTGTTTTTTTTTTTTAATTATTATATCTCACTCTATTACTGTTATTTATTATTCGAATATAATTTACATTTACTATTTCGCATATACAAGATAGCCAAATGATGTTTTTTACGGTTTAAACACAACCAGAACTAAGAAAATATAATAACTAATAGCGTTAACGATTGTTCCAATTTAATTTTTAGATATAATTTGAATAACCCTAAATGATTTTTAAAAATATTTTGATATATTGTGTTTAAAAAAAATAGTCATATCTCACTCAATTACGGTTATCTATTATTCAAATATAATTTAAAATTATTATTTAGGTTATACAAGATGACTCGAATGATCCTTTTTATGTTTTGGACATAACCAGGATAAAGAAAATCGATTAATATTACCTATAGCTATTGTTCCGATATGATTTCAATTTAATTTTTAGATATAATTTGTTTAACCCTAAGTAATTTGTTAAAATATTTTGATGTATTGTGTTTAAAAAAAAATAGTCATATCTCACTCAATTACGGTTATCTATTATTCAAATTTATTTTAAAATTAATATTTAGGTTATACATGATGACTCAAATGACCCTTTTTATGTTTTGGACATAACCAGGGTTAAGAAAATAGAACGATTAATCATTATAGCATTGTCCGATTTGATTCCAATTTAATTTTTAAAGTTCATTTGATTTACTGTAAATTATTTTTTAAATTTTTCTTATAAATTGTTTTTTAAAAAAAATTATTATATCTCACTCTATTACTGTTATTTATTATACGAATAAGATTTAAATTTACTATTTCGCATATACAAGATAGCCATATGATGTTTTTTACGGTTTGCAGACAACCAGAATTAAGAAAATATAATAATCAATAGCGTTAACGATTGTTCCGATTAAATTTTTAGATATAATTTGATTAACCCTAAATGATTTTTAAAACTAGTTTTATGTATTGTGTTTTAAAAAAATAGTCATATATCACTCAATTACGGTTATCTATTATTCAAATACAATTTAAAATTATTATTTAGGTTATACAAGATGACCCAATTGATCCTTTTTAAGTTTTGGACATAACCAGGGTTAAGAAAATAGAACAATTATTCATTATAGCATTGTCCGATTTAATTCCAATTTAATTTTTGAAGTTCATTTGATGTACTGTAAATTATTTTTAAAATCTTTCTATGAATTGTTTTTTTAAAAACTAATCATATCTCACTCTATTACTGTTATCTATTATTCGAATATAATTTAAATTTACTATTTCGCATATACGAGATAGCCAAATGATGTTTTTTACGGTTTGAACACAACCAGGGGTAAGAAAATATAATAACTAATAGCGTTAGCGATTGTTCCGATTTAATTTTAAATCAATTTTTAGATATAATTTGATTAACCCTAAATGATTTTTAAAACTAGGTTTATGTATTGGGTTTTAAAAAAATAGTCATATCTCACTCAATTACGGTTATCTATTATTTAAATATAATTTAAAATTATTATTTAGGTTATACAAGATGACTCGAATGATCCTTTTTATGTTTTGGACATAACCAGGATAAAGAAAATCGATTAATATTACCTATAGCTATTGTTCCGATATGATTTCAATTTAATTTTTAGATATAATTTGTTTAACCCTAAGTAATTTGTTAAAATATTTTGATGTATTGTGTTTAAAAAAAAATAGTCATATCTCACTCAATTACGGTTATCTATTATTCAAATATAATTTAAAATTATTATTTAGGTTATACAAGATGACTCAAATGATCCTTTTTATGTTTTGGACATAACCAGGATAAAGAAAATCGATTACTATTACCTATAGCTATTATTCCGATATGATTTTAATTTAATTTTTAGATATAAGTTTTACCCTAAATAATTATTTTAAATTTTTTAATATATTGTGTTTTATAAAAAAATAGTCATATCTCACTTAATTACGGTTATCTATTATTCAAATTTATTTTAAAATTAATATTTAGGTTATACAAGATGACCCAATTGACCCTTTTTAAGTTTTGGACATAACCAGGGTTAAGAAAATAGAACAATTAATCTTTATAGCATTGTCCGATTTGATTCCAATTTAATTTTTAAAGTTCATTTGATTTACTGTAAATTAATTTTAAAATCTTCCTTATGAATTGTTTTTTAAAAAACTAATCATATCTCACTCTATTACTGTTATCTATTATTCGAATATAATTTAAATTTACTATTTCGCATATACGAGATAGCCAAATGATGTTCTTTACGGTTTGAACACAACCAGAGGTAAGAAAATATAATAACTAATAGCATTAACGATTGTTCCGATTTAATTTTTAGATATAATTTGATTAACCCTAAATGATTTTTAAAAATATTTTGTTGTATTGTGTTTAAAAAAATAGTCATATCTCACTCAATTACGGTTATCTATTATTCAAATATAATTTAAAATTATTATTTAGGTTATACAAGATGACTCGAATGATCCTTTTTATGTTTTGGACATAACCAGGATAAAGAAAATCGATTAATATTACCTATAGCTATTGTTCTGATGTGATTTCAATTTAATTTTTAGATATAATTTGTTTAACCACAAGTAATTTGTTAAAATATTTTGATGTATTATGTTTAAAAAAAAATAGTCATATCTCACTCAATTACGGTTATCTATTATTCAAATTTATTTTAAAATTAATATTTAGGTTATACATGATGACTCAAATGATCCTTTTTAAGTTTTGGACATAACCAGGGTTAAGAAAATAGAACGATTAATCATTATAGCATTGTCCGATTTGATTCCAATTTAATTTTTAAAGTTCATTTGATTTACTGTAAATTATTTTTTAAATTTTTCTTATAAATTGTTTTTTAAAAAAAATAATTATATCTCACTCTATTACTGTTATCTATTATACGAATAAGATTTAAATTTACTATTTCGCATATACAAGATAGCCAAATGATGTTTTTTACGGTTTAAACACAACCAGAATTAAGAAAATATAATAACTAATAGCGTTAACGATTGTTCCCATTAAATTTTTAGATATAATTTGATTAACCCTAAATGATTTTTAAAACTAGTTTTATGTATTGTGTTTTAAAAAAATTGTCATATCTCACTCAATTACGGTTATCTATTATTCAAATACAATTTAAAATTATTATTTAGGTTATACAAGATGACTCAAATGATCCTTTTTAAGTTTTGGACATAACCAGGGTTAAGAAAATAGAACGATTAATCATTATAGCATTGTCCGATTTGATTCCAATTTAATTTTTAAAGTTCATTTGAATTACTGTAAATTATTTTTTAAATTTTTCTTATAAATTGTTTTTAAAAAAAAATAATTATATCTCACTCTATTACTGTTATCTATTATTCGAATAAGATTTAAATTTACTATTTCGCATATACAAGATAGCCAAATGATGTTCTTTACGCTTTGAAGACAACCACAATTAAGAAAACATAATAAATAATAGCATTAACGATTGTTCCGATTTAATTTTTAGATATAATTTGATTAACCCTAAATGATTTTTAAAAATATTTTGTTGTATTGTGTTTAAAAAAATAGTTATATCTCACTCAATTACGGTTATCTATTATTCAAATATAATTTAAAATTATTATTTAGGTTATACAAGATGACTCGAATGATCCTTTTTATGTTTTTGGACATAACCAGGATAAGGAAAATCGATTAATATTACTTATAGCTATTGTTCCGATATGATTTCAATTTAATTTTTAGATATAATTTGTTTAACCCTAAGTAATATTTTAAAAAATTGTGATGTGATTAAAAAAAATAGTCATATCTCACTCAATTACGGTTATCTATTATTCAAATTTATTTTAAAATTAAATATTTAGGTTATACAAGAAGACCCAATTCATCCTTTTTAAGTTTTGGACATAACCAGGGTTAAGAAAATTGAACAATTATTCATTATAGCATTGTCGGATTTAATTCCAATTTAATTTTTGAAGTTCATTTAATGTACTCTAAATTATTTTTAATATTTTTCTTATGAATTGTTTTTTAAAAAAAATATTATATGCCACTCTATTACTGTTATTTATTATTCGAATATAATTTACATTTACTATATCGCATATACAAGATAGCCAAATGATGTTTTTTACGGTTTGAACACAACCAGAATTAAGAAAATATAATAACTAATGTTTCGTTAACGATTGTTCCGATTAAATTTTTAGATATAATTTGATTAACCCTAAATGATTTTTAAAAATATTTGGGGTAATGTGTTTAAAAAAAAATAATCATATCTCACTCAATTACGGTTATCTATTATTCAAATTTATTTTAAAGTTAATATTTAGGTTATACAAGATGACCCAATTGATCCCTTTTAAGTTTTGGACATAACCAGGGTTAAAAAAATAGAACAATTAATCATTATAGCATTGTCCGATTTGATTCCAATTTAATCTTTGAAGTTCATTTGATGTACTGTAAATTATTTTTAAAATCTTTCTTATGAATTGTTTTTTAAAAAACTAATCATATTTCACTCTATTACTGTTATCTATTATTCGAATATAATTTAAATTTACTATTTCGCATATACGAGATAGCCAAATGATGTTCTTTACGGTTTGAACACAACCAGAGGTAAGAAAATATAATAACTAATAGCATTAACGATTGTTCCGATTTAATTTTTAGATATAATTTGATTAACCCTAAATGATTTTTAAAAATATTTTGTTGTATTGTGTTTAAAAAAATAGTCATATCTCACTCAATTACGGTTATCTATTATTCAAATATAATTTAAAATTATTATTTAGGTTATACAAGTTGACTCGAATGAACCTTTTTATGTTTTGGACATAACCAGGATAAAGAAAATCGATTAATATTACCTATTGCTGTTGTTCCGATATGATTTTAATTTAATTTTTAGATATAATTTGTTTAACCCTAAGTAATTTGTTAAAATATTTTGATGTATTGTGTTTAAAAAAAATAGTCATATCTCACTCAATTATGGTTATCTATTATTCAAATATAATTTAAAATTATTATTTAGGTTATACAAGATGACTCGAATGATCCTTTTTATGTTTTGGACATATCTCTTAATTTTTCTTATGAATTGTTTTTTCAAAAAATTATTATATCTCACTCTATTACTGTTATTTATTATTCGAATATAATTTACATTTACTATTTCGCATATACAAGATAGCCAAATGATGTTTTTTACGGTTTGAACACAACCAGAATTAAGAAAATATAATAACTAATAGCGTTAACGATTGTTCCGATTTAATTTTAATTTAATTTTTAGATATAATTTGATTAACCATAAATGATTTTTAAAAATATTTTGTTGTATTGTGTTTAAAAAAATAGTCATATCTCACTCAATTACGGTTATCTATTATTCAAATATAATTTAAAATTATTATTTAGGTTATACAAGATGACTCGAATGATCCTTTTTATGTTTTGGACATAACCAGGATAAAGAAAATCGATTAATATTACCTATAGCTGTTGTTCCGATATGATTTCAATTTAATTTTTAGATATAATTTGTTTAACCCTAAGTAATTTGTTAAAATATTTTGATGTATTGTGTTTAAAAAAAATAGTCATATCTCACTCAATTACGGTTATCTATTATTCAAATATAATTTAAAATTATTATTTAGGTTATACAAGATGACTCAAATGATCCTTTTTATATTTTGGACATAACCAGGATAAAGAAAATCGATTACTATTACCTATAGCTATTGTTCCGATATGATTTTAATTTAATTTTTAGATATAATTTGTTTTACCCTAAATAATTATTTTAATTTTTTTAATGTATTGTGTTTTATAAAAAAATAGTCATATCTCACTCAATTTATTAAAACTTATATTATTAAATTATTCAAATTTATTTTAAAATTAATATTTAGGTTATACAAGATGACTCAATTGACCCTTTTTAAGTTTTGGACATAACCAGGGTTAAGAAAATAGAACGATTAATCTTTATAGCATTGTCCGATTTGATATCAATTTAATTTTTAAAGTTCATTTGATTTACTGTAAATTATTTTTAAAATCTTTCTTATGAATTGTTTTTTAAAAAACTAATCATATCTCACTCTATTACTGTTATCTATTATTCGAATATAATTTAAATTTACTATTTCGCATATACGAGATAGCCAAATGATGTTCTTTACGGTTTGAACACAACCAGAGGTAAGAAAATATAATAACTAATAGCATTAACGATTGTTCCGATTTAATTTTTAGATATAATTTGATTAACCCTAAATGATTTTTAAAAATATTTTGTTGTATTGTGTTTAAAAAAATAGTCATATCTCACTCAATTACGGTTATCTATTATTCAAATATAATTTAAAATTATTATTTAGGTTATACAAGATGACTCGAATGATCCTTTTTATGTTTTGGACATAACCAGGATAAAGAAAATCGATTAATATTACTTATAGCTATTGTTCCGATATGATTTCAATTTAATTTTTAGATATAATTTGTTTAACCCTAAGTAATATTTTAAAATATTGTGATGTGATTAAAAAAAATAGTCATATCTCACTCAATTACGGTTATCTATTATTCAAATTTGTTTTAAAATTAAATATTTAGGTTATACAAGAAGACCCAATTGATCCTTTTTAAGTTTTGGACATAACCAGGGTTAAGAAAATTGAACAATTATTCATTATAGCATTGTCGGATTTAATTCCAATTTAATTTTTGAAGTTCATTTAATGTACTCTAAATTATTTTTAATATTTTTCTTATGAATTGTTTTTTAAAAAAAATATTATATGCCACTCTATTACTGTTATTTATTATTCGAATATAATTTACATTTACTATATCGCATATACAAGATAGCCAAATGATGTTTTCTACGGTTTGAACACAACCAGAATTAAGAAAATATAATAACTAATAGCGTTAACGATTGTTCGGATTAAATTTTCAGATATAATTTTATTAACCCTAAATGATTTTTAAAAATATTTTGTGGTAATGTGTTTAAAAAAAATAATCATATCTCACTCAATTACGGTTATCTATTATTCAAATTTATTTTAAAATTAATATTTAGGTTATACAAGATGACCCAATTGATCCCTTTTAAGTTTTGGACATAACCAGGGTTAAGAAAATAGAACAATTAATCATTATAGCATTGTCCGATTTGATTCCAATTTAATCTTTGAAGTTCATTTGATGTACTGTAAATTATTTTTAAAATCTTTCTTATGAATTGTTTTTTAAAAAACTAATCATATTTCACTCTATTACTGTTATCTATTATTCGAATATAATTTAAATTTACTATTTCGCATATACGAGATAGCCAAATGATGTTCTTTACGGTTTGAACACAACCAGAGGTAAGAAAATATAATAACTAATAGCATTAACGATTGTTCCGATTTAATTTTTAGATATAATTTGATTAACCCTAAATGATTTTTAAAAATATTTTGTTGTATTGTGTTTAAAAAAATAGTCATATCTCACTCAATTACGGTTATCTATTATTCAAATATAATTTAAAATTATTATTTAGGTTATACAAGTTGACTCGAATGATCCTTTTTATGTTTTGGACATAACCAGGATAAAGAAAATCGATTAATATTACCTATAGCTGTTGTTCCGATATGATTTCAATTTAATTTTTAGATATAATTTGTTTAACCCTAAGTAATTTGTTAAAATATTTTGATGTATTGTGTTTAAAAAAAATAGTCATATCTCACTCAATTACGGTTATCTATTATTCAAATATAATTTAAAATTATTATTTAGGTTATACAAGATGACTCAAATGATCCTTTTTATATTTTGGACATAACCAGGATAAAGAAAATCGATTACTATTACCTATAGCTATTGTTCCGATATGATTTCAATTTAATTTTTAGATATAATTTGTTTAACCCTAAGTAATATTTTAAAATATTGTGATGTGATTAAAAAAAATAGTCATATCTCACTCAATTACGGTTATCTATTATTCAAATTTGTTTTAAAATTAAATATTTAGGTTATACAAGAAGACCCAATTGATCCTTTTTAAGTTTTGGACATAACCAGGGTTAAGAAAATTGAACAATTATTCATTATAGCATTGTCGGATTTAATTCCAATTTAATTTTTGAAGTTCATTTAATGTACTCTAAATTATTTTTAATATTTTTCTTATGAATTGTTTTTTAAAAAAAATATTATATGCCACTCTATTACTGTTATTTATTATTCGAATATAATTTACATTTACTATATCGCATATACAAGATAGCCAAATGATGTTTTCTACGGTTTGAACACAACCAGAATTAAGAAAATATAATAACTAATAGCGTTAACGATTGTTCCGATTAAATTTTTAGATATAATTTTATTAACCCTAAATGATTTTTAAAAATATTTTGTGGTAATAAGTTTAAAAAAAATAATCATATCTCACTCAATTACGGTTATCTATTATTCAAATTTATTTTAAAATTAATATTTAGGTTATACAAGATGACCCAATTGATCCCTTTTAAGTTTTGGACATAACCAGGGTTAAGAAAATAGAACAATTAATCATTATAGCATTGTCCGATTTGATTCCAATTTAATCTTTGAAGTTCATTTGATGTACTGTAAATTATTTTTAAAATCTTTCTTATGAATTGTTTTTTAAAAAACTAATCATATTTCACTCTATTACTGTTATCTATTATTCGAATATAATTTAAATTTACTATTTCGCATATACGAGATAGCCAAATGATGTTCTTTACGGTTTGAACACAACCAGAGGTAAGAAAATATAATAACTAATAGCATTAACGATTGTTCCGATTTAATTTTTAGATATAATTTGATTAACCCTAAATGATTTTTAAAAATATTTTGTTGTATTGTGTTTAAAAAAATAGTCATATCTCACTCAATTACGGTTATCTATTATTCAAATATAATTTAAAATTATTATTTAGGTTATACAAGTTGACTCGAATGATCCTTTTTATGTTTTGGACATAACCAGGATAAAGAAAATCGATTAATATTACCTATAGCTGTTGTTCCGATATGATTTCAATTTAATTTTTAGATATAATTTCTTTAACCCTAAGTAATTTGTTAAAATATTTTGATGTATTGTGTTTAAAAAAAATAGTCATATCTCACTCAATTACGGTTATCTATTATTCAAATATAATTTAAAATTATTATTTAGGTTATACAAGATGACTCCAATGATCCTTTTTATGTTTTGGACATATCTCTTAATTTTTCTTATGAATTGTTTTTTAAAAAAATTATTATATCTCACTCTATTACTGTTATTTATTATTCGAATATAATTTACATTTACTATTTCGCATATACAAGATAGCCAAATGATGTTTTTTACGGTTTGAACACAACCAGAATTAAGAAAATATAATAACTAATAGCGTTAACGATTGTTCCGATTTAATTTTAATTTAATTTTTAGATATAATTTGATTAACCATAAATGATTTTTAAAAATATTTTGATGTATTGTGTTTAAAAAAAATAGTCATTTCTCACTCAATTACGGTTATCTATTATTCAAATTTATTTTAAAATTAATATTTAGGTTATAAAAGATGACCTAAATAATCCTTTTTAAGTTTTGGACATAACCAGGGTTAAGAAAATAGAACAATTAATCATTATAGCATTGTCCGATTTGATTTCAATTTAATTTTTGAAGTTCATTTGATGTACTGTAAATTATTTTTAAAATTTTTCTTATGAATTGTTTTTTTTAAAAATTATTATATCTCACTCTATTACTGTTATTTATTATTCGAATATAATTTGCATTTACTATTTCGCATATACAAGATAGCCAAATGATGTTTTTTACGGTTTGAACACAACCAGAATTAACAAAATGTAATAACTAATAGCATTGGCGATTGTTCCGATTTAATTTTAATTCAATTTTTAGATATAATTTGATTAACCTTAAATGATTTTTAAAAATAGTTTTATGTATTATGTTTAAAAAAAATAGTCATATCTCACTCAATTGCGGTTATCTGTTATTCAAATATAATTTAAAATTATTATTTAGGTTATACAAGATGACTCAAATAATCCTTTTTATGTTTTGGACATAACCAGGATAAAGAAAATCGATTACTATTACCTATAGCTATGGTTTCGATATGATTTTAAGTTAATTTTTAGATATAATTTGTTTAACCCTAAATAATTTTTAAAAATATTGTAATGTATTGTGTTTAAAAAAAATAGTCATATCTCACCCAATTACGGTTATCTATTATTCAAATTTATTTTAAAAATAATATTCAGGTTAGACAAGATGACCCAAATGATCCTTTTTAAGTTTTGGACATAACCAGGGTTAAGAAAATAGAACAATTAATCATTATAGCATTGTCCGATTTGATTCCAATTTAATCTTTGAAGTTCATTTGATGTACTTATAAATTATTTTGTAATTATTTTTAAAATTTTTCTTATGAATTGTTTTAAAAAAAAATAATCATATCTCACTCTATTACTGTTATCTATTATTCGAATATAATTTACATTTACTATTTCGCATATACAAGATAGCCAAATGATGTTTTTTACGATTTGAACATAACCAGAATTAAGAAAATATAATAACTAATAGCGTTAACGATTGTTCCGATTTAATATTAATTTAATTTTTAGATTTAATTTGATTAACCCTAAATTATTTTTAAAAATATTTTGTTGTATTGTGTTTAAAAAAAATAGTCATATCTCACTCAATTACGATTATCTATTATTCAAATTTATTTTAAAATTAATATTTAGGTTATACAAGATGACTCAAATGATCCTTTTTAAGTTTTGGACATATCTCTTAATTTTTCTTATGAATTGTTTTTTTTTTAAATTATTATATCTCACTCTATTACTGTTATTTATTATTCGAATATAATTTACATTTACTATTTCGCATATACAAGATAGCCAAATGATGTTTTTTACGGTTTGAACACAACCAGAGTTAAGAAAATGTAATAACTAATAGCGTTGGCGATTGTTCCGATTTAATTTTAATTCAATTTTTAGATATAATTTGATTAACCCTAAATGATTTTTAAAAATATTTTGAGGTATTGTGTTAATACATACGGTCACCGACCATGGCGGAGACCGGAGGTGCATCACGCGAGTGTCACCGTTCTACGTGTTACAAGTGTAAACAAGGTTTTGATGATATTAAGGGAATTATCGAATGTACGGAGTGTAACGAGTTTTTCCATGGAAAGTGTGAAAGTGTTGATCTAAGAGGATTCCACTTAAAAAAAACAAGTTGGAAATGTAAAACATGTACTGACAGTAGCAACAGACCCGAGAGATCGAGGAAAAGAAGCCGAGTTGAGGATCTATGCATCGACCAAAACTTGATAGATCATATGAATTGTACCTTAGACCTATTAGTGAGTAAAACTAATGCACTTAATGAAAAAGTTGATATACTGTTGGCTGAAAACATCAGCCTTAAAGAAGAAATTGCATATTTAAAAAGTATGCAAGTAAAAAATAATATTGTTGAAAAACGGGTGTCTGAGAAAGCCTCATATGCATCGGTCACCCAAAGTAAGGTCTTAGTTGTTAACCAGAAAGGCGCGATTCCAAAGGATATTAAAAAAATAAAGGAAGATTTAAAAACAAAAGTAAATCCAACAGACATCGGAATCGGTGTAACACTGGGGAGAGCAACAAAGAAAGGTGGATTAATCTTAAACTGTGGCACGGAAAAAGAAATTACCAATATCCAATCAGAAATTCAAAGCAAACTTGGTGAAAGTTATAGTGTTGATAGACCCAAAATGTTACAAAGACGTATTAAAGTGGTAGGTGTAAATGAAAATGAAAATGTGAATAGTGACAGTGATATAATAACAAAGGTAATAAAGCAAAATGATTTAAATAATAGTTCAAAAAATTTTAATATGAGGGTAATACGGCGAACAAATATTGTTAGAAATAGATTTAATTTAATATTTGAGGTGGATGAAAATACATACAGTTTGATTATAGGAAGAGAAAGAATCAATATAGGATGGAATCGCTGTCCTGTGTTTGATGAATATGGCATTATTATGTGTTACAAGTGTTGTCAATATGGTCATGTTAGTAAAGACTGCACACAAAGCAAAGTTTGTCCAAAATGTAGTGAAAATCATGACAGTAAAGAATGTAATAGTACTCTTGTTAAATGTTCAAATTGTATGTTGTCGAATAAAAAATATGGCTTGTCTCTTAATATTAATCATGTGGTTTGGGATAGAACTAATTGTGAAACTCTTAAAAGAATCGAAAATATTCAAAAGGGTAAATTTATTAAATAGCAATTAGATTCTGAAATCTTAGGTTCAAGTATTATATATTTTAATTGCCAGGGATACTTAAATAATAGGGATAATATTAATGTATTTGTAAGTGATTGGCAGCCTCAGCTTTTGCTTTTATCCGAAACTCATGTTTGTGCAGATATTGATTTGTGTGAGTTGAATGTCGATGGTTACCATATTGAGAAGTGCTTGACAGATAATAAAAGAACTGGTGGAGTCATGGCATTAATAAGAAGTGATCTCAAATATAAATTAAAATATATACAGTGTGTTCAAAGTTATGTATGGTGTCTATCGCTAGAATTTTCAATATCAAGAGTCAAATATCTTTGTACTGTTTTATATCATCCACCTCAAACTGAAAATGCAAAGTTTGTGGATTTTTTTAATGATTATCTTGATCAGGTTAGTGCGTTTGAGGGTGTCAACATTATTGTAGGAGACTTTAATTTTGATTTACTTAAACCTTCGTTTTATGGTGAAAAAATTCTATCTTCCGTATACTCAAATGGTTTTTCTCAAATTGTTGACTCCCCTACTCGAATCACAGATAGAAGTCAGACATTAATTGATTATATTGTGACCAATAATGCGAATTTGTCATTTAAGGTTCATTTAACACCCAAGATAAGTGATCATTGTATTCTGGCTGTACATCCTGCTCTGAAAATAAATGAAAACCGTGATGTGATTATTAATCGTAGGTGTATGAAGAGCTACAATGTAAACCAACTCCATGATTATCTTTATGATACTGAATGGACAAATAATAGTGCGGATGTGAATATTTTGGCAAGTATTTTTGTTGATAGTATCACAAATATATTAAATTCTATGTGCCCAAATAAAACCATTGTTCTAAAACAGAAATATTTGCAAAAAGATTGGATTACGTTTGATATCCGTGAGAGAATGAATGTAAGAGATAAGTTATATGTTAGGGCTGTTGTAGAAAAAGATGATGGAGTATGGAGGGAATACAAAAGAGTACGAAACTTAATTGTTAATCAAATTAAAAATGAAAAAGATAAATATTTTAGAGAAGTTATTGATGAAAATAAAAAAAATCCGCGTGAAATGTGGAAAAACCTCAAAAAGTTACTTCCTGGAAAAAATATTTTATTGCCAAACGAAATTAAATTTGATGACCAAATGATTTCAAACGAATTTCAAATTGCAACAAAGTTAAATAAATACTTTATAAATAGTATAATTGATATTATCAATAGTATTCCAAACCATTCTCTCTCTTATGACACCTTTGTCAATCCCCCTAATATTCAATATCCAGAGTTCTCAAATTTTAAAGAAATATCCCTTACTCAATTAAAGATAATTCTGAAAAGCATGAAGAATGTCGGAGGCGGAGAAAATGGAATTTCAAAAAAGGTTTTGTGTGACGTATGTAGTGTGGCTGGAAATCGACTTTTAAATATAGTAAATACATCACTCTCAAGCGGAGTATTTCCAGAGGCTTGGAAAGTGTCAACAATAATCCCTGTACCAAAAGTACTAAATACTATTTGCCACAATGAGTTTAGACCAATAAATACTGTGGAGGTTTATGAGAAAGTGTTAGAAATTGCTGTAAAAGAACAACTACAAGAATACTGTGATTCTAACGACATTTTCGTGATAAATCAATCAGGTTTTCGTGAGCGTCACTCATGTGAATCTGCTGTAATTAATATATGCGATACCTTCTTGAAAGAACTGGATAAGGGCAACTTTGTTCTGGCTGTGTTTCTCGATTTTAAGAGAGCATTCGAGACTGTAAATAGAGCTAATCTGTTGAAAAAAATGGAAAAGATGGGTATTAAACATAAAGTTTTAATGTGGTTTAAATCTTACTTACAAAACAGGTCACAAAAAGTCAAGTTTAAAAACAGTGTGTCAGAATTACTAATAAATGAATATGGAGTACCTCAGGGAACTGTTTTAGGTCCCCTGTTATTTCTGTTATATATTAATGATATCGTCAATGTTATAAGTGGTTGTAAAATAGAGCTTTTTGCTGACGACACTATGATTTATTTAATCGGGAGGGATCTAAATGAAATGCAAATAATTCTTAATAATGATTTATCTAATTTATTTAAATGGCTTTGCAGTAATAGTCTTTGTTTAAATACATCAAAATCGAAATTTTGTTTATTTGGGAAAAAGAGCAAATTAATGCACATCAATGTGAAAGATATTAATATTGTGGTAAATAATGAAAAGATAAAATATGAGAGTCAAATTAAATACTTGGGAGTAATATTTGATTGTAACTTAAATTTTTATGCACACGCTGATTACATAACTAGAAAATTTTCCAAAAAAATTGGTTTTATTGCAAGAGTAGGAAAACAATTATCAATGGCTACAAAACTATTACTGTATAAAAGCATTGCAGCTCCGCATCTTGAATTTTGCTCAACAATTTTATACAATTTACCAAACTTTAAAATTGAACAGTTACAGCTTGTACAGAACAGGGCAATGAGAACTATTTTGAAATGCAATAGATATACCCCAATCGTAATGATGCATAACGTTCTGAATATGTTGTCTGTTAAACAAAAAATTATGTTTAGCATCTATGTTTTTTTGTATAAAGTTAAAAATAATATGTTACCACCATATATTTGTAAGAAGGTGAAGTTTTTTAGAGATGTTCATCATTATCAAACTCGAAACTGTAACAATTTCATACTAATCGATAGGTGTAACTCTAACCAGATGTTAAATTCTGTCCTACAGAGAGGCTTACAAGATTTTAATAGATTACCAACCAGCATAAGAGACTGTGATTCTGTAAATAATTTTAAAAGGCTGGTTAGGGCACATATATTGTCCTAGGATTTTTGTTACCTTTACCTAATTGTTTTTTTTTTTTTATTTTCATTTTGTTTATCTCTTATAATATGTTGTTTAGGATCACTATTTTAGTTTAACACTTATTTTAAGTTTAATTTAAGTATATGGCTTGAATTATTATAGTAAATATATGTGCAGATAAATATTGTAGTGAAGCGAGAACAATGATGAGGTGTTTGTGGTTGGCAGAAGAGCTGTGTTTGTTATCCATGGAACAACCGGGATTTGACATGGTCTCTCCAAAAAGCCAGGACACCCAGTATTCGATCAATTTCACCAGCCCATAGGTAATTAACCTCATGACCGAGATTCACCTATTGGCGTAACATTTTATGGTTATTTGCGAGCACTGCAAATTTTGATTACATCAATTGTTTTGTTTAGATCCACATGTTAATAGTAACCTCAAGTGCATATGTATATTATATTTTTTACACAATAAGCGTATATGGATTAATTTATAAGGGCATATTAATAATTATTTAATTAATAATATTATTGTAAAGTTAGTAAGAGCGCTTTAGGTTTATGTATGTGGTAATTTTTAAAAAAATTTCTGAACCAGTTTTGGTGGCGGGGTGCTTAGGTCGCCGACATAGCAATGTTTAGACGGACCGGAATATTGCGGTATTCCTTGGATTAACCGGGATGCTGCTGTTCCTGGTAAAACCGGGGCGTTGCAAGTGTCGGGGATCGGGATACCCAGCATTTGTCATTTATTGCTTATTTATATATGTACTCTTGCTGACTAAATATGTTGTTGAATTAGCTTTATGAACATTATTGATATATGTATCTTTATTTATTTATTTTTTTTGGGAAATTTTTGTTTTTGTATGTAGCTATTTATGCTAAATAAAGATTATTATTATTATTATTATTATTATTAAAAAAAAATAATCATATCTCACTCAATTACGGTTATCTATTATTCAAATTTATTTTAAAATTAATATTTAGGTTATACAAGATGACTCAAATGATCCTTTTTAAGTTTTGGACATTTCTCTTAATTTTTCTTATGAATTGTTTTTTTTTTAAATTATTATATCTCACTCTATTATTGTTATTTATTATTCGAATATAATTTACATTTACTATTTCGCATATACAAGATAGCCAAATGATGTTTTTTATGGTTTGAACACAACCAGAGTTAAGAAAATGTAATAACTAATAGCGTTGGCGATTGTTCCGATTTAATTTTAATTCAATTTTTAGATATAATTTGTTTAACCCTAAATGATTTTTAAAAATATTTTGAGGTGTTGTGTTTAAAAAAAATAATCATATCTCACTCAATTACGGTTATCTATTATTCAAATTTATTTTAAAATTAATATTTAGGTTATACAAGATGACCCAATTGATGCTTTTTAAGTTTTGGACATAATCAGGGTTAAGAAAATAGAACAATTAATCATTATAGCATTGTCCGATTTATTTCCAATTTAATTTTTGAAGTTCAATTGATGTACTGTAAATTATTTTTAAAATCTTTCTTATGAATTGCTTTTTAAAAAAATAATCATATCTCACTCAATTACGGTTATCTATTATTCAAATTTATTTTAAAATTAATTATACAAGATGACCCAATTGATCCTTTTTAAGTTTTGGACATAACCAGGGTTAAGAAAATAGAACAATTATTCATTATAGCATTGCCGGATTTAATTCCAATTTAATTTTTGAAATTCATTTATTGTACTCTAAATTATTTTTAATATTTTTCTTATGAATTGTTTTTTAAAAAAAATATTATTTGCCCCTCTATTACTGTTATTTATTATTCGAATACAATTTACATTTACTATATCGCATATACAAGATAGCCAAATGATGTTTTTTACGGTTTGAACACAACCAGAATTAAGAAAATATAATAACTAATAGCGTTAACGATTGTTCCGATTTAATTTTAATTTAATTTTTAGATATAATTTGATTAACCCTAAATAATTTTTAAAAATATTTTGTTGTATTGTGTTTAAAAAAAATAGTCATATCTCACTCAATTACGATTATCTATTATTCAAATTTATTTTAAAATTAATATTTAGGTTATACAAGATGACCCAATTGATCCTTTTTAAGTTTTGGACATAACCAGGGTTAAGAAAATAGAACAATTAATCATTATAGCATTGTCCGATTTATTTCCAATTTAATTTTTGAAGTTCAATTGATGTACTGTAAATTATTTTTAAAATCTTTCTTATGAATTACTTTTTAAAAAAATAATCATATCTCACTCAATTACGGTTATCTATTACTCAAATTTATTTTAAAATTAATTATACAAGATGACCCAATTGATCCTTTTTAAGTTTTGGACATAACCAGGGTTAAGAAAATAGAACAATTATTCATTATAGCATTGCCCGATTTAATTCCAATTTAATTTTTTAAGTTCATTTATTGTACTCTAAATTATTTTTAATATTTTTCTTATGAATTGTTTTTTAAAAAAAATATTATATGCCACTCTATTACTGTTATTTATTATTCGAATATAATTTACATTTACTATATCGCATATACAAGATAGCCAAATGATGTTTTTTACGGTTTGAACACAACCAGAATTAAGAAAATATAATAACTAATAGCGTTAGCGATTGTTCCGATTTAATTTTAATTCAATTTTTAGATAAAATTTGAATAACCCTAAATAATTTTTTAAAGTATTCTGATGTATTGTGTTTAAAAAAAATAGTCATATCTCACTCAATTACGGTTATCTATTATTCAAATTTATTTTAAAGTTAATATTTAGGTTATACAAGATGACCCAAATGATCCTTTTTAAGTTTTGGACATAACCAGGGTTAAGAAAATAGAACAATTAATCATTACGGTTATCTATTATTCAAATACAATTTAAAATTATTATTTAGGTTATACAAGATGACCCAATTGATCCTTTTTAAGTTTTGGACATAACCAGGGTTAAGAAAATAGGACAATTATTCATTATAGCATTGTCGGATTTAATTTTTGAAGTTCATTTGATGTACTGTAAATTATTTTTAAAATCTTTCTTATGAATTGAGATCCGATTTGATTCCAATTTAATTTTTGAAGTTCATTTGATGTACTGTAAATTATTTTTAAAAATTTTCTTATGAATTGTTTTTTTTTTTTAAATTATTATATCTCACTCTATTACTGTTATTTATTATTCGAATATAATTTACATTTACTATTTCGCATATACAAGATAGCCAAATGATGTTTTTTACGGTTTGAACACAACCAGAGTTAAGAAAATGTAATAACTAATAGCGTTGGCGATTGTTTCGATTTAATTTTAATTCAATTTTTAGATATAATTTGATTAACCCTAAGTGATTTTTAAAAATAGTTTTATGTATTATGTTTAAAAAAAATAGTCATATCTCACTCAATTGCGGTTATCTGTTATTCAAATATAATTTTAAATTATTATTTAGGTTATACAAGATGACTCAAATAATCCTTTTTATGTTTTGGACATAACCAGGATAGAGAAAATCGATTACTACTACCTATAGCTATGGTTCCGATATGATTTTAAGTTAATTTTTAGATATAATTTGTTTAACCCTAAATAATTTTTAAAAATATTATAATGTATTGTGTTTAAAAAAAAATAGTCATATCTCACTCAATTACGGTTATCTATTATTCAAATTTATTTTAAAATTAATATTTAGGTTATACAAGATGACCCAAATGATCCTTTTTAAGTTTTGGACATAACCAGGGTTAAGAAAATAGAACAATTAATCATTATAGCATTGTCCGATTTGATTCCAATTTAATTTTTGAAGTTCATTTGATGTACTGTAAATTATTTTTTAAATTTTTCTTATGAATTGTTTTTTTTTTTTAATTATTATATCTCACTCTATTACTGTTATTTATTATTCGAATATAATTTACATTTACTATTTCGCATATACAAGATAGCCAAATGATGTTTTTTACGGTTTGAACACAACCAGAGTTAAGAAAATGTAATAACTAATAGCGTTGGCGATTGTTCCGATTTAATTTTAATTCAATTTTTAGATATAATTTGATTAACCCTAAATGATTTTTAAAAATATTTTGAGGTGTTGTGTTTAAAAAAAATAATCATATCTCACTCAATTACGGTTATCTATTATTCAAATTTATTTTAAAATTAATATTTAGGTTATACAAGATGACCCAATTGATGCTTTTTAAGTTTTGGACATAATCAGGGTTAAGAAAATAGAACAATTAATCATTATAGCATTGTCCGATTTATTTCCAATTTAATTTTTGAAGTTCAATTGATGTACTGTAAATTATTTTTAAAATCTTTCTTATGAATTGCTTTTTAAAAAAATAATCATATCTCACTCAATTACGGTTATCTATTATTCAAATTTATTTTAAAATTAATTATACAAGATGACCCAATTGATCCATTTTAAGTTTTGGACATAACCAGGGTTAAGAAAATAGAACAATTATTCATTATAGCATTGCCGGATTTAATTCCAATTTAATTTTTGAAATTCATTTATTGTACTCTAAATTATTTTTAATATTTTTCTTATGAATTGTTTTTTAAAAAAAATATTATTTGCCCCTCTATTACTGTTATTTATTATTCGAATACAATTTACATTTACTATATCGCATATACAAGATAGCCAAATGATGTTTTTTACGGTTTGAACACAACCAGAATTAAGAAAATATAATAACTAATAGCGTTAACGATTGTTCCGATTTAATTTTAATTTAATTTTTAGATATAATTTGATTAACCCTAAATTATTTTTAAAAATATTTTGTTGTATTGTGTTTAAAAAAAATAGTCATATCTCACTCAATTACGATTATCTATTATTCAAATTTATTTTAAAATTAATATTTAGGTTATACAAGATGACTCAAATGATACTTTTTAAGTTTTGGACATATCTCTTAATTTTTCTTATGAATTGTTTTTTTTTTTTAATTATTATATCACACTCTATTACTGTTATTTATTATTCGAATATAATTTACATTTACTATTTCGCATATACAAGATAGCCAAATGATGTTTTTCACGGTTTGAACACAACCAGAATTAAGAAAATATAATAACTAATAGCGTTAACGATTGTTCCGATTTAATTTTAATTTAATTTTTAGATATAATTTGATTAACCCTAAATTATTTTTAAAAATATTTTGTTGTATTGTGTTTAAAAAAAATAGTCATATCTCACTCAATTACGATTATCTATTATTCAAATTTATTTTAAAATTAATATTTAGGTTATACAAGATGACTCAAATGATACTTTTTAAGTTTTGGACATATCTCTTAATTTTTCTTATGAATTGTTTTTTTTTTTTAATTATTATATCACACTCTATTACTGTTATTTATTATTCGAATATAATTTACATTTACTATTTCGCATATACAAGATAGCCAAATGATGTTTTTTACGGTTTGAACACAACCAGAGTTAAGAAAATGTAATAACTAATAGCGTTGGCGATTGTTCCGATTTAATTTTAATTCAATTTTTAGATATAATTTGATTAACCCTAAATGATTTTTAAAAATATTTTGAGGTGTGTTTAAAAAAAATAATCATATCTCACTCAATTACGGTTATCTATTATTCAAATTTATTTTAAAATTAATATTTAGGTTATACAAGATGACCCAATTGATCCTTTTTAAGTTTTGGACATAACCAGGGTTAAGAAAATAGAACAATTAATCATTATAGCATTGTCCGATTTATTTCCAATTTAATTTTTGAAGTTCAATTGATGTACTGTAAATTATTTTTAAAATCTTTCTTATGAATTACTTTTTAAAAAAATAATCATATCTCACTCAATTACGGTTATCTATTACTCAAATTTATTTTAAAATTAATTATACAAGATGACCCAATTGATCCTTTTTAAGTTTTGGACATAACCAGGGTTAAGAAAATAGAACAATTAATCATTATAGCATTGTCCGATTTATTTCCAATTTAATTTTTGAAGTTCAATTGATGTACTGTAAATTATTTTTAAAATCTTTCTTATGAATTGCTTTTTAAAAAAATAATCATATCTCACTCAATTACGGTTATCTATTATTCAAATTTATTTTAAAATTAATTATACAAGATGACCCAATTGATCCATTTTAAGTTTTGGACATAACCAGGGTTAAGAAAATAGAACAATTATTCATTATAGCATTGCCGGATTTAATTCCAATTTAATTTTTGAAATTCATTTATTGTACTCTAAATTATTTTTAATATTTTTCTTATGAATTGTTTTTTAAAAAAAATATTATTTGCCCCTCTATTACTGTTATTTATTATTCGAATACAATTTACATTTACTATATCGCATATACAAGATAGCCAAATGATGTTTTTTACGGTTTGAACACAACCAGAATTAAGAAAATATAATAACTAATAGCGTTAACGATTGTTCCGATTTAATTTTAATTTAATTTTTAGATATAATTTGATTAACCCTAAATTATTTTTAAAAATATTTTGTTGTATTGTGTTTAAAAAAAATAGTCATATCTCACTCAATTACGATTATCTATTATTCAAATTTATTTTAAAATTAATATTTAGGTTATACAAGATGACTCAAATGATACTTTTTAAGTTTTGGACATATCTCTTAATTTTTCTTATGAATTGTTTTTTTTTTTTAATTATTATATCACACTCTATTACTGTTATTTATTATTCGAATATAATTTACATTTACTATTTCGCATATACAAGATAGCCAAATGATGTTTTTCACGGTTTGAACACAACCAGAATTAAGAAAATATAATAACTAATAGCGTTAACGATTGTTCCGATTTAATTTTAATTTAATTTTTAGATATAATTTGATTAACCCTAAATTATTTTTAAAAATATTTTGTTGTATTGTGTTTAAAAAAAATAGTCATATCTCACTCAATTACGATTATCTATTATTCAAATTTATTTTAAAATTAATATTTAGGTTATACAAGATGACTCAAATGATACTTTTTAAGTTTTGGACATATCTCTTAATTTTTCTTATGAATTGTTTTTTTTTTTTAATTATTATATCACACTCTATTACTGTTATTTATTATTCGAATATAATTTACATTTACTATTTCGCATATACAAGATAGCCAAATGATGTTTTTTTACGGTTTGAACACAACCAGAGTTAAGAAAATGTAATAACTAATAGCGTTGGCGATTGTTCCGATTTAATTTTATTTCAATTTTTAGATATAATTTGATTAACCCTAAATGATTTTTAAAAATATTTTGAGGTGTGTTTAAAAAAAATAATCATATCTCACTCAATTACGGTTATCTATTATTCAAATTTATTTTAAAATTAATATTTAGGTTATACAAGATGACCCAATTGATCCTTTTTAAGTTTTGGACATAACCAGGGTTAAGAAAATAGAACAATTAATCATTATAGCATTGTCCGATTTATTTCCAATTTAATTTTTGAAGTTCAATTGATGTACTGTAAATTATTTTTAAAATCTTCTTATGAATTACTTTTTAAAAAAATAATCATATCTCACTCAATTACGGTTATCTATTACTCAAATTTATTTTAAAACTTAATTATACAAGATGACCCAATTGATCCTTTTTAAGTTTTGGACATAACCAGGGTTAAGAAAATAGAACAATTATTCATTATAGCATTGCCCGATTTAATTCCAATTTAATTTTTAAGTTCATTTATTGTACTCTAAATTATTTTTAATATTTTTCTTATGAATTGTTTTTTAAAAAAAATATATATGCCACTCTATTACTGTTATTTATTATTCGAATATAATTTACATTTACTATATCGCATATACAAGATAGCCAAATGATGTTTTTTACGGTTTGAACACAACCAGAATTAAGAAAATATAATAACTAATAGCGTTAGCGATTGTTCCGATTTAATTTTAATTCAATTTTTAGATAAAATTTGAATAACCCTAAATAATTTTTTAAAGTATTCTGATGTATTGTGTTTAAAAAAAATAGTCATATCTCACTCAATTACGGTTATCTATTATTCAAATTTATTTTAAAGTTAATATTTAGGTTATACAAGATGACCCAAATGATCCTTTTTAAGTTTTGGACATAACCAGGGTTAAGAAAATAGAACAATTAATCATTACGGTTATCTATTATTCAAATACAATTTAAAATTATTATTTAGGTTATACAAGATGACCCAATTGATCCTTTTTAAGTTTTGGACATAACCAGGGTTAAGAAAATAGGACAATTATTCATTATAGCATTGTCGGATTTAATTTTTGAAGTTCATTTGATGTACTGTAATTATTTTTAAAATCTTTCTTATGAATTGAGATCCGATTTGATTCCAATTTAATTTTTGAAGTTCATTTGATGTACTGTAAATTATTTTTAAAAATTTTCTTATGAATTGTTTTTTTTTTTAAATTATTATATCTCACTCTATTACTGTTATTTATTATTCGAATATAATTTACATTTACTATTTCGCATATACAAGATAGCCAAATGATGTTTTTTACGGTTTGAACACAACCAGAGTTAAGAAAATGTAATAACTAATAGCGTTGGCGATTGTTTCGATTTAATTTTAATTCAATTTTTAGATATAATTTGATTAACCCTAACTCTCACGAGATGTG